>NW_021256752.1:0-1020 GCF_002162155.2 Triticum dicoccoides | reverse complement strand
TAAGCTTCTTGGGCGTGTATGGGAAGACAAATGATACAAAGGAAGCACGGCAGGACCAGCAACGTTTGAAAGACCCTGATGACCGGCATCCGGAATGGTTTCAAGGTCGTGCCAGCTACGCTCTGACCAAAGAAGAGAAGGTCATCTTTTTTGAATGCCTGAGCAGTATGAAGGTCCCGTCTGGATTCTCGTCCAATATAAAGGGAATAATAAACATGGCGGAGAAAAAGTTCCAAAACCTGAAGTCTCACGACTGCCACGTGATTATGACGCAATTGCTTCCGATTGCTTTGAGGGGGCTCCTGCCGGAAAATGTTCGAGTAGCCATTGTGAAGCTATGTGCATTCCTCAATGCAATCTCTCAGAAGGTAATCAATCCAGAAGATCTACCACGGTTACAGAACGATGTGATCCAATGTCTTGTCAGTTTCGAGTTGGTGTTCCCGCCATCCTACTTCAATATTATGACGCACCTCTTGGTTCACCTAGTCGAAGAGATTTTCATTCTCGGTCCTGTATTTCTACACAATATGTTCCCCTTCGAGAGGTTCATGAGAGTATTAAAGAAATATGTTCGTAACCGTGCTAGGCCAGAAGGAAGCATCGCCAAGGGCTATGGAAATGAGGAGGTAATTGAGTTTTGTGTTGACTTTGTTCCTGACCTTAAGCCGATTGGTCTTCCTCGATCGCGGCACGAGGGGAGACTAAGTGGAAAAGGCACGATCGGAAGGAAATCAACGACATGTATGGACGGCCATTCTCTGACTGAAGCACACCACACTGTACTGACCAATTCCAGCTTGGTGGCTCCGTACTTTGAGAAACACAAGAATATTTTACGCTCGGACAACCCGGGGAAGCCTGAATCCTGGATTAGGAAGGCCCACATGGAGACTTTCGGCAGTTGGTTGAGAAAACATTTAATGAATGACAATGATGTTGTAGATCAGCTGTACATGTTGGCCAAGACACCATCTTCGACTATAACGACTTTCCAAGGGTACGAGATAAATGGGAATA
>NW_021256751.1:0-392 GCF_002162155.2 Triticum dicoccoides | reverse complement strand
GGCAAAGGAGATACCGAGTATTACAGAAGAGTTGAAGCAATTTATGAACTTCAATTCTATGGTGCAAACCCACCAAATGTCGTAGTCTTCAAATGTTATTGGTTCCAGCCGAAGGAGACCAGAAGGACTCATGAACATATAGGGCTAGTGGAAATCAAACAAAGGACCCATTTGGATGTTCCCGATGTCTATATTACGGTCAACAGGAAACCCAAGTTTTCTATCTACCATGGGCCTGTCAAAGTGCTCCAAATATCAATGGTTGAGATGTCGTTTATGAAGTGCTACCACGTGTTAGACCACCTCCTCGCAATGAAAAGGATTATGAACCTTACATTAACCCAGACACATATGAAGGAGAATTCTTCCAAGAAGCACGTCTTTCCAAAAAC
>NW_021256750.1:0-2178 GCF_002162155.2 Triticum dicoccoides | reverse complement strand
ATTGAAAGCACAAGTGCTCCCTAGGTGGTTTTGGTAATTAATGTCAACATATCTCTTGTTGGACTAACACTTTTATCTAGTATGTTTCAGATAAGTTCAACAATGGAGTGGCATGGACTAAAGGATGTGGGAACTCCTTCTAGATGCTAAGGATAAAGGATTGGCTCAAGCTTCAAGCTCAAGACTCTTCATTTTACATTTTAGTGATCCAAGATCACATTGAGTCTATAGGAAAAGCCAATACTATCAAGAAGGGATGAGGTGTTGCTTAATGAGTTTCTTGCTCCACAGTGCTTAGTGATATGCTCCAAAACCCTCAACTACTTTTCCACTTCCACACATATGACCTAAACCTAAAGTCAAACTCGGCGCCACCGATTCTTTCTATCCGGCGCCACCGAGTTCAGATGTCATAGCCACTGCCACAAACCCTAGGCAAATCGGTCTCACCGATAGGGATCTCGGTCTCATCGAGATGGGATTGTAATCTCTCTGTGTATGTCCATTACCAAAATCGGTCTCACCGAGTTTGAGCAATAGGTACTACCGAGATTACAATGCAAACTCTCTGGTTAACTTATTACCAAAATCGGTCCCACCGAGTTTGAGTAATCGGTCCCACCGAGTTTGCCTGATCAACTCTCTGGTTAGCTAATTACCAAAATCGGTCTCACCGAGTTTGTGTAATCAGTCTCACCGAGATTACGTTATGCCCTAACCCTAACCATATCAGTCCTACCGAGTTGCATGTCGGCCCTCCACCTCCTCTTCATTCGTGGAGAGAGCCATCAGAACAAATCTACACTTCCAACTTACCATTTCTGAGAGAGAACTACCTACTCATGTGTTGAGCCCAAGATACTCCATTCCTACCATATGAATCTTGATCTCTAGCCTTCCCCAAGTTGCTTTCCACTCAAATCTTCTTTCCACCAGTTCCAAATCCTATGAGAGAGAGTTGAGTGTTGGGGAGACTATCATTTGAAGCACAAGAGCAAGGATTTCGTCATCAACACACCATTTGTTACTTCTTGGAGAGTGGTGTCTCCTAGATTGGCTAGGTGTCACTTGGGAGCCTCCGACAAGATTGAGGAGTTGAACCAAGGAGTTTGTAAGGGCAAGGAGATTGCCTACTTCGTGAAGATTGATGTCTACTACACAACCTTCTTCTTGTAGACGTTGTTGGGCTTGCAAGTGCACAGGTTTGTAGGATAGTAGCAAATTTCCCTGAAGTGGATGACCTAAGGTTTATCAATCCGTGGGAGGCGTAGGATGAAGATGGTCTCTCTCAAGCAACCCTGCAACCAAATAACAAAAAGTCTCTTGTGTCCCCAACACACCCAATACAATGGTAAATTGTATAGCTGCACTAGTTCAGCGAAGAGATGGTGATACAAGTGCAATATGGATAGTAGATAAAGGTTTTTGTAATCTGAAATAATAAAAACAGCAAGGTAACTAAAGATAAAAGTGAGCGTAAACGGTATTGCAATGATAGGAAACAAGGCCTAGGGTTCATACTTTCACTAGTGCAAGTTCTCTCAACAATAATAACATAGATAGATAATATAACAAGCCCTCAACATGCAACAAAGAGTCACTCCGAAGCCACTAATAGCGGAGAACAAACGTAGAGATTATGGTAGGGTACGAAACCACCTCAAAGTTATTCTTTCGGATCAATATATAAAAGAGTTCGTACTAGAATAACACCTTAAGATACAAATCAACCAAAACCCTAATGTCACCTAGATACTCCATTGTCACCTCAAGTATCCGTGGGCATGATTATACAATATGCATCACACAATCTCAGATTCATCCAACCAACATAAAAGTACTTCAAAGAGTGCCCCAAAGTTTCTATCGAAGAGTCAAGAATGTGTGCCAACCCCTATGCATAGGTTCCCAATGTCACGAAACCCGCAAGTTGATCACCAAAACATACATCAAGTGGCTCATGATATCCCATTGTCACCACAGATAATCACGGCAAGACATACATCAAGTGTTCTCATAAAGACTCAATCCGATAAGATAACTTCAAAGGGGAAACTCAATTCATCACAAGAGAGTAGAGGGGGAGAAACATTATAAGATCCAACTACAATAGCAAAGCTCGGGATACATCAAGATCGTGCCGTAGAAGAACACGAGAGAGAACACGAGAGAGAGAGA
>NW_021256749.1:0-413 GCF_002162155.2 Triticum dicoccoides | reverse complement strand
CATTGGCGCGTTGATCACTAGTATGCATGATATTAGAATATGATACTCTTCACTATGATTAGCCTAAAAACCTTTTTTTCAATCATTTATTTTACATATTTTTATGGTTATTTATTTTACACATGCGTTTATATTCAATTTCCATGAACAAAAGCAGGCCTTCATTCACAAAAGAAAAGGGACCCTGATAAGTGTCATACGTGTGGCACGAAAGCATGGCAATTTCGAACGTTTTGATGGCAAGTTTGATGATGTGAGGATGACAACTTTAGTTGAGAAGCATGGCAACTTCCTTTTCTAATGACAAGTTTCAGTTTTTTATATTTGGATGTCAACTTTAGATTAAAAAACATGAGAGTCGGATTACTTCACGCTACACGTTTGGCCCTTATCATTTGGGGGAAAAGGGCCTT
>NW_021256748.1:0-876 GCF_002162155.2 Triticum dicoccoides | reverse complement strand
ATATATATATATATATATATATATATATATATATTATAAATATCTCCATAACTAAATTTATTTCTATGGCGATGAGGAAACCTGTATAGTCTCTTGAGCAATACACACGAAGAAATCCGAAAAAAATCAACATAACTAAAAAGAACTCTCTTGAGTGCCATGTCATATTCATCACAAGGGTTTACGTATCCCTTTCTAGGACTACCATATTGAGCACCCCAATCCTGTGTTGCTTCTTGAGCATTATTTATGCCTGCAGTATAGGTTCAGTTGGAGTTTCTCCCGTGCGTTAGGTGATTTGTCGTGCTGGTTCACCAAGACACTAGTGACTCACTTGTGTTATCCCCGAACACAAAGCCCTATCCATCCGGCATTACCACGAGCTGTGAAACTGCCATCGATAATTAGCTAATTACTTTCCCTTCATCATCGATAATTAGCACATTGCAGCGTGGAGTAGGTGCTACTATTTGCCTGCCCTGCTGTGTGGCACACATGATCTTTCATACAGTAATGAAACTCCCCTAGGTTCATCCATGGAGTGTACCATACACATTTTATGCTGATTTGGCTATAAAGGGAGTCTTGTTGGGATCTGTGTGCCAGGCCGAGATGTCATCAAAGTCATCCTTCAACGGGATTGCCAAAATCTCCTTGCCGTCCACATGGCGGAGAAAATCTACCTGACCAGCCCCCAGTCTGCCTCACGGCAGATTTATTCTTCGGCAACAAGGAGAGATCAACTAGCTAGCACTGTTATATATGCAAGATCGTTGACCACGAAATAAAGGCAGGAGTTCTCGCAAAAAATGAAAAAATAAAGGCAGGAGTATGCTTGATTCAACAACGCAACAACACTGTAGAGAAATTACAATA
>NW_021256747.1:0-835 GCF_002162155.2 Triticum dicoccoides | reverse complement strand
GAATGTTCCAACTCCGAGATGCTTGCACCAGCCCATAAATCGAGCGTTGGAGCTTGCACACTTTGTCAGCATTCTTAGGATCGACAAAACCTTCCGGCTGCATCATATACAATTCTTCCTTAAGGAAACCATTAAGGAATGCCGTTTTGACGTCCATTTGCCATATTTCGTAATCATAGAATGCGGCAATTGCTAACATGATTCGGACGGACTTCAGCTTCGCTACCGGTGAGAAAGTCTCATCGTAGTCAACCCCTTGAACTTGTCGATAACCCTTAGCGACAAGCCGAGCTTTATAGATGGTCACATTACCATCCGCGTCTGTCTTCTTCTTAAAGATCCATTTATTTTCTATGGCTCGCCGTTCAACGGGCAAGTCAGTCAAAGTCCATACTTCGTTTTCATACATGGATCCTATCTCGGATTTCATGGCTTCTAGCCATTTGATGGAATCTGGTCCCGCCATCGCTTCTTCATAGTTCGAAGGTTCACCGTTGTCCAACAACATGATTTCCAAGACAGGGTTGCCGTACCACTCTGGTGCGGAACGTGTCCTTGTGGACCTTCGAATTTCAGTAGGAGCTTGATCAGAAGTATCTTGATCATTATCATTAACTTCCTCTCTAGTCGGTGCTGGCACCTCAGGAACATTTTCTTGAGTTGCGCCATTTTCCGGTTCAAGAGGCAATACTTCATCAAGCTCTACTTTCCTCCCACTTACTTCTTTCGAGAGAAACTCTTTCTCCAGAAAGGACCCATTCTTGGCAACAAAGATCTTGCCTTCGGATCTGAGGTAGAAGGTGTACCCAATAGTTTCTTTTGGGTACCCTATGAA
>NW_021256746.1:0-1364 GCF_002162155.2 Triticum dicoccoides | reverse complement strand
TAGCTTGACTATCAACTCCGGTGCCTTCTTATGCAATTTTTCAATCACCTCTTTACATACT
Organism: Triticum dicoccoides; assembly: GCF_002162155.2. Classification (NCBI taxonomy): domain Eukaryota; kingdom Viridiplantae; phylum Streptophyta; class Magnoliopsida; order Poales; family Poaceae; genus Triticum; species Triticum dicoccoides. The sequence continues at coordinate 1,303 of NW_021256746.1, read as the reverse complement.
TCTTTAGCACAGAGCGTGCGGAAGAAATGGCTAAGCTCGGCAAGCACTCACCAGACATGCTCGGGGACATAGCCTCGAACCATCACCGGCATTATCCGCTCAATCCATACATGGTAGTCATGACTCTTCAGGCCGGTCACTTTGCCCGTTGAAAGATTGACTCCCTTACTTATATTCGATGCATAACCATCGGTGAACTTCAAAACTTGTTTCAGCCAGATAAGTACTTCTTTTTTTTCTGGTGGTTTAAGGACAAAGTCAGCATCTGGCTTGAACCAGTTTTTTCGACCGCCTGTGGGAGGCTTCATGTTCAGGCGTGGTCTATCACAAATTCTCTGTTGATCGGCTCTAGATTTAAAATTATCCTTCGTCTTATCAGGAATGTTCAGGATCATGTGGAAAAGGGATTGTGCCACATTCTTTTCGGTGTGCATCACATCAATATTGTAAGGAAGTTTGAGGTTCTTGAAATAGGGAAGCTGCGAGACGGGGGTAATGTGAGTCCAGTTGTGCGTCTCACCATATCCCTTGAAGCCTTTGGCTTTGCCTTTGCCTTTGCCTTTGACTTTAGGCTTGAGAGCTTTTAGCTGAGCAAGAACATCTGCCCACGAAAATGTTGGAATCTCGGTTACTTCATGAACAACCCGGCCTTTCGTGAAGTTCTTCTTGTCTTCCCTATCTGGATGGTCTGGAGGGAGGAACTGTCGATGCAGGTCAAAGGCTACATACTTGCCACCCTTACTCAGCCAAATCATTCACAGAGCCTGCATGCACACCGGGCATGGCATCTTCCCACTTGTACACCATCCGCAGAATAGAGCATAGCCGGGAAAGTCATGCATGCAATAGTGCAACCAAACTTTCATCAAGAAATTTCTCTGCAGATCCCGGTCGTATGTCAACCTCGATAAGTACCAAGAATTGTGCAAAGCATCCACTAGCGGCTGCATAAACACACCCAATTGCTTCCCCGGGTATTCAGGCCCCGGAATGATGAGCGACAAGAACATGGTCTTCCGTTGCATTAGGGCACCGCGAGGAAGATTGAGCGGAATTACAAACACAGGCCAGCAACTGTATGGATTGTACGACATGTTGGAAATATGCCCTAGAGGCAATAATAAATTAGTTATTATTATATTTCCTTGTTCATGATAATCGTTTATTGTCCATGCTATAATTGTATTGATAGGAAACTCAGATACATGTGTGGGTACATAGACAACACCATGTCCCTAGTAAGCCTCTAGTTGACTAGCTCGTTGATCAATAGATGGTTACGGTTTCCTGACCATGGACATTG
>NW_021256745.1:0-388 GCF_002162155.2 Triticum dicoccoides | reverse complement strand
AGCATAACCTTCCTTCTCACGTCAGAAGCATTCGTCTCTATCCATTTATTCCTAATTCTAATATTATTGACGCTTCTGTGCAGAACTATCATACACATCTGTTGCGACAGAGAAATGTGATGTTTATAGCTTTGGGGTGGTTGTGTTAGAGCTAGTGATGGGCAAGCATCCAAGGGATTTATTAGATGGTAGTCTTTCTAACGGCGAACAGTCAATGATGGTGAAAGATATTCTGGACCAACGGCCAACACCACCAATATCAACTGAAGAGAATAGCTTAGCTCTGGTCATCAAGCTGGCCTTATCATGTTTGGAATCTTCTCCCCAAGCAAGGCCAACCATGCGGGAGGCATACCAAACACTCATCCAGCCATCTTCTAGTTCAACT
>NW_021256744.1:0-1085 GCF_002162155.2 Triticum dicoccoides | reverse complement strand
GGCGCGCCCCCTTGTCTCGTGGGCCCCGCGGGTGTCCACCGACGTACTTCTTCCTCCTATATATACCTCCGTACCCCGAAAACATCCTGGAGCAGGACGAAACACAATTTCCACCATCGTAACCTTCTGTATCCGCGAGATCTCATCTTGGAGCCTTCGCCGACACTCTCTCGGAGGGGGAATCGACCATGGAGGGCTTCTACATCAACATCCTTGCCCCTCCGATGAGTTGTGAGTAGTTTACCACAGACCTACAGGTCCATAGTTATTAGCTAGATGGCTTCTTCTCTCTTTTTGGATCTCAATACAATGTTCTCCCCCTCTCTTGTGGAGATCTATTCAATGTAAACTCTTTTTGCGGTGTGTTTGTCGAGATCCGATGAATTGTGGGTTTATGATCAAGTTTATCTATGAATAATATTTGAATCCTCTCTGAATTCTTTTATGTATGATTGAGTTATCTTTGCAAGTCTCTTCGAATTATCAGTTTGGTTTGGCCTACTAGATTGATCTTTCTTGCCATGGGAGAAGTGCTTAGCTTTGGGTTCAATCTTGCACTGTCCTTACCCAGTGACAGAAAGGGTTGAAAGGCACGTATTGTATTGTTGCCTTCGAGGATAACAAGATGGGGTTTAAATCATATTGCTTGAGTGTATCCCTCTACATCATGTCATCTTGCTTAATGTGTTACTCTGTTCTTATGAACTTAATACTCTAGATGCAGGCAGGAGTCGGTCGATGTGTGGAGTAATTGTAGTAGATGCAGGCAGGAGTCGGTCTACTTGTTACGAACGTGATGCCTATATACATGATCATGCCTAGATAATCTCATAATTATTCTCTTTTCTATCAATTGCTCGACAGTAATTTGTCCACCCACCGTAATACTTATGCTATCTTGAGAGAAGCCACTAGTGAAACCTATGGCCCCCGGGTCTATCTCTTATCATATTTGCTTTCAATCTACTTTTATTTGCATCTTTACTTTTTGAATCTATATTATAAAATACCAAAAATATATTTATCTTATCTTACTATCTCTATTAGATCTCACTTTCGCAAGTGGCCGTGAAGGGATTGGCAAC
>NW_021256743.1:0-406 GCF_002162155.2 Triticum dicoccoides | reverse complement strand
TGGGTGGAGTAGAGTATGATGATAGGGATTATGTGGAGAAGACAAAAAAGGGAGAAAGTCTCACATTGACGCGGCTAATCAACGGGCTATGGAGATGCCCATCAATGGATGTCAATGCGAGGAGTAGGGATTGCCATGCAACAGATGCACTAGAGCTATAATGGTATGAAATCTCAAAAAGAAACTAAGTGGGTGTGCATCCAACTCGCTTGCTCGCAAAGACCTAGGGCATTTGGAGGAAGCCCATCATTGTAATATACAAGCCAAGTTCTATAATGAAAAATTCCCACTAGTATGTGAAAGTGACAACATAGGAGACTCTCTATCATGAAGATCATGGTGCTATTTTGAAGCACAAGTGTGGAAAAAGGATAGTAACATTGTCCCTTCTCTCTTTTTCTCTCAT
>NW_021256742.1:0-1843 GCF_002162155.2 Triticum dicoccoides | reverse complement strand
ACCCCACGCGTCCGTTTCCCCCCTCCAAGTGCCGGCGGCGGCGCCGTCCATGAGGGGGGGCACACCCCGGACACGCGTGCCGGGCGTTTGCAACCGCCACAACACTTCCAGACTTGTGAGAGGCCGCCTACGCAAGATTTGGCGGCATGCTAGCCCCCGGAGGCCGCCGGCCACAGCCGTAGACGCGCGAAGGGCAATCCGCGTAGAGGGAATTTTTCGGATACTTCTCCATCACCAAAAATTATGAAAAAATACCATCGTTCCTATAGCACATGTGCCCACGTCATGCAAAAAAACTCATGATTTTATCGCGCTCCGAGTATTTAGTAATATTGACGCCGCATCGTTCTCGCAGAACGTCTACTACCGTGTCATCGCCGTCCGTGAGGGGGTGGGGCACGCACCGGAGACGCGTCCCGCCTCTTCGGACATGCCACCACACCACCGCGCATGTATGAGGGCCCGGTGTGATGCTCCGATGGCATTGCTACCCCCAGTGTCCCCGTCCCGCCTAACCCTGTAGCGTTTGACCACGGGATCTAGCCCTTTGACTTTGCACGGACGGGCTTTGACCAGTGGACCTCCCCACCCGGTTGTGTTAGGTCAGCCCATAGGAACACTTTGGAGCAACATCCGGGCCAGACCCACAGCAAGATCCCCTCCGTGTAGACCCCACGCGTCTGTTTCCCCCCTCCAAGTGCCGGCGGCGGCGCCGTCCGTGAGGGGGGGCACACCCCGGACACGCGTGCCGGGCGTTTGCAACTGCCACAACACTTCCAGACTTGTGAGAGGCCGCCTACGCAAGATTTGGCGGCATGCTAGCCCCCGGAGGCCGCCGGCCATAGCCGTAGACGCGCGAAGGGCAATCCGCGTAGAGGGAATTTTTCGGATACTTCTCCATCACCAAAAATTATGAAAAAATACCATCGTTCCTATAGCACATGTGCCCACGTCGTGCAAAAAAACTCATGATTTTATCGCGCTCCGAGTATTTAGTAATATTGACGCCGCATCGTTCTCGCAGAACGTCTACTACCGTGTCATCGCCGTCCGTGAGGGGGGGCCACGCACCGGAGACGCGTCCCGCCTCTTCGGACATGCCACCACACCACCGCGCATGTATGAGGGCCCGGTGTGATGCTCCGATGGCATTGCTACCCCCAGTGTCCCCGTCCCGCCTAACCCTGTAGCGTTTGACCACGGGATCTAGCCCTTTGACTTTGCACGGACGGGCTTTGACCAGTGGACCTCCCCACCCGGTTGTGTTAGGTCAGCCCATAGGAACACTTTGGAGCAACATCCGGGCCAGACCCACAGCAAGATCCCCTCCGTGTAGACCCCACGCGTCCGTTTCCCCCCTCCGTGTGCCGGCAGCGGTGCCGTCCATGAGGGGGGCACACCCCGGACACGCGTGCCGGGCGTTTGCAACTGCCACAACACTTCCAGACTGGTGAGAGGCCGCCTACGCAAGATTTGGCGGCATGCTAGCCCCCGGAGGCCGCCGGCCACAGCCGTAGACGCGCGAAGGGCAATCCACGTAGAGGGAATTTTTCGGATACTTCTCCATCACCAAAAAATATGTAAAAATACCATCGTTCCTATAGCACATGTGCCCACGTCGTGCAAAAAAAACTCATGATTTTATCGCGCTCCGAGTATTTAGTAATATTGACGCCGCATCGTTACCGCAGAACGTCTACTACCGTGTCATCGCCGTCCGTGAGGGGGGGCCACGCACCGGAGACGCGTCCCGCCTCTTCGGACATGCCACCACACCACCGCGCATGTATGAGGGCCCGGTGCGACGCTCCGGTTGCATTGCTACCCCCAGTGCCCCCGTCCC
>NW_021256741.1:0-569 GCF_002162155.2 Triticum dicoccoides | reverse complement strand
TCTCTCCTTCCACGAAAAAGGATACTTCTGCTTTTGAAGTAAGCCACTTTATATATACTTCTCCGATCCAAATTGATTGAATCAGATTTGTCTAGATACGTATGTATATACTTTTGCTTTGTGACTAGACACATTGGTACCTAGACAAATCTGAGTTAATTAATTTGGGTCGGAGGGAGTATCAAACTTAGTATGTCACGAAACTACTTTTCAAAATGGATTTACTGGTACTAATTTGGAGTCATACATGTTTCTATATTTTCCAATAATATTGGTCAAAGATCTTTTTTTTAATAAAAACGAAATTAAACTATGTACATAGGGTGTAAATAATTGGTAGTATGTAGTAATACTCCCTCTGTCACAAATTACTTGTCTTACTTTTTTTTCATATATGCATCCATCTTTAGACACCTTTTTTGATGTGGATACATTCATATTTAGATGAAGCAGAGACAAATGACTTGGAACGGAGGGAGTATATCTGAAATCCCAGTTAGCGGCAGGACAAAAAAGGATCATTCACTGATGAGGGGTGTGTTCATTGTCCTTCAACCCCAAGACTCCCA
>NW_021256740.1:0-655 GCF_002162155.2 Triticum dicoccoides | reverse complement strand
CCAGGAGGACGGACACCGCGACGCCGCCACGCGCGCCACCTCCACCCTGCTCGGCCACCTCCTGCTTCCCCGGTCTCCCTAGCGACGCCACGACGACGCCTCGTGTCCCCTCGCTCCTCTTCCTCCCTCGCTGCTCCCTCTCTCTTCCCCGAACACTCTCCCCCTCCTCTGTTCTCCTCACCCGAACGGAGCCGCCGCCACCGACGAGAGCCACCGTGGCTATCGGCCACCCCACGGCTCACCGACGCCCCAGGAAGCTCCGCCGGTCCTCCCTCTACCTCCTCAACGAGCCACGAGGCCCCGGACGTGCCGCAACACTGCCCTCGATGTCTTCTTCAACCTCGGGACCGCCGGCCATCTTCGTCAAATTCGTCGGCTCCGGACCGCCCCCGACCTCGCCGAGCGTCCCCTCGTCATCGCCGTGAGCCACTGATCTTCTCCCCTAACTCAGCATGCTCTCCTTCGTGCCGTAGCGCCGTTCCCCACGAGCTCCGAAGCCACCGTCCGCTGCTGCACGCATAGCCTCCATGCTCCCCTGGCCTCACTGAGCTGCTCTTAGTGCTCCCCATGTCTAGCAGGTGCTGCCCAGCCTCTCCATTTGCTCACTGATGCACCGTAGCGACGCGCCCGAGCACCACCGAACACCATCGCCGCC
>NW_021256739.1:0-460 GCF_002162155.2 Triticum dicoccoides | reverse complement strand
CCGTCCAGATAGGTGATATAGAGTAAAAATAAACTACGGGGATAATTCTGAAAATAACCACATCGTCTTCAACCTCAGAAACCCCTAACCCCCCGTGATTAGAGAGAGAAATCGGGATCAAATTCAGGTCGTGATTCTTTGCACTGGCCGAAACTTTTCTTGGGGGAGGGGCGGATCTTTAGACAATTAGCTTGATTCCCCTCTCCCCTTGCTACAATCTTGGCGATCCCATCACGTGTCATCGCGCAGCCCCCTTTCCCATCACACACAGAGCCAAAAAATTTGGGGTGGGGGGGTGGGGAAAGAAGAGAGGAAGCGATCTTGGCTGCAGTTGTCGAGCGCATAGCTAGGTAAGGATGGCTCGTCATTGATACAGCGAAGCACCCTTGCTGAGAGCAAAACTAAAACAAAGAGAAAGGGATCAAAAAAGAGGAATTGAGCAGGAGGGCTTCGCAAAAAA
>NW_021256738.1:0-414 GCF_002162155.2 Triticum dicoccoides | reverse complement strand
GCCATCTAAGGCCAAACCCTTTACTTGCAATGATCTGAAACCGATTCATAAGAATCGTGATGAAGAGATGAAGTTTACTTTTAACGTTGCTAAGTGTGATAGAATATTTGATGCTTTGCTGCAGGCTAAGATTATTAGAATATCTCATACTTTACCGCCGTTTGAAGAACTAAAACGGCGTGCTTATTGCAAGTATCATAATTCTTTTTCTCATGCTACTAACGATTGCAATGTTTTTCGACGACAGATACAATCGGCCATTAATGACGGACGATTGAACTTTTCTGAGATGCAAGTTGATAAACAACCATTTCCAATGAATACCATGGATTTGGAGGGGAGGAAGCTACTCATTCGGCCAGAGGTAGCCGAATCTGCTAATAAAGCTAATGTCATTGTTGGTGAGCCCAGGAA
>NW_021256737.1:0-738 GCF_002162155.2 Triticum dicoccoides | reverse complement strand
TTAACACGCTTAACGAGATCTTGGTATTTGATCTGAGTTGGCTACGAGCCTATACGCACTAACCATCTACGCGGGAGTAGTTATGGGTATCCCGACGTCGTGGTATCAGCCGAAGCGCTTCAGACGTCAGCGACGGAGCGGCGCGCGCCGAATTGGACTGGAACGCCACTAGGCTAGGTCTGCTTTCGGCCGCGTACGCAACGTGCAGGTGTGCTATGGGCGATGGGCCCAGACCCCTGTGCGCTTAGGTTTAGACCGGCGTGCTGGCCTCTCTGTTGAGCCTAGGTGGGGCTGCGACGTGTTGATCTTCCGCGGCTGGGCATGACCCAGGAAAGTGTGTCTGGCCAAATGGGATCAAGCGTGTTCGGTAAGTTGGTGCACCCCTGCAGGGAAGTTAATCTATTCGAATAGCCGTGATCTTCGGTAACAGGACGACTTGGAGTTGTACCTTGACCTTATGACAACTAGAACCGGATACTTAATAAAACACACCCTTCCAAGTGCCAGATACAACCGGTGGTCGCTCTCTCTCAGGGATACGAGGAGAGGATTGCCGGGTAGGATTATGCTATGCGATGCGACAAGAGTTGCTACTTGGAGAGGCTACTTGGAGATGCTACTTGGAGGACTTCAATCTATTCTCTTCTACATGCTGCAAGACGGAGGCTGCCAGAAGCGTAGTCTTCGATAGGACTAGCTATCCCCCTCTTATTCTGGCATTCTGCAGTTCAGTCCACT
>NW_021256736.1:0-950 GCF_002162155.2 Triticum dicoccoides | reverse complement strand
GTTGTGTTCCGTAGTTAGCCTCTTGACTAATGACCATACTTGATTGCACTCAAAAATGTTCAACTCTTCTTGCATAGCAATGAGCCAATCATTGTCCATCAATTCTTCTTGTACCTTGAGAGACTCAACACTAGACACAAACGAGAAGTGAGCACAAAAGTTTGTCAATTGTTTACGAGTGACTCTACCTTCCGATATTCCGGTGAGGATTTTATCAATATCAACATGACCGGCCACTCAAGGCATGATGGAGGTTAAGGTTTCGCGAGGTTCAACTTCGTTTCCATCATCCACGTCCTCAACATATGGATCATTAATGTGTGGTGGAAGATCTTCTTGTACATATTGCATTTGTTGAGGTTCATCATCAATGATTGGACTTTCTTGTTCTTGCCCTTGATGATGATCTTGTTCTTGAAGATTCTCATGAAGAGGAACTTGATCATCTTATTGTACTTGGACTAAGGGCGTCGGTTGAACAATAGGAGTTTGTCGTGATAGGGGTGTTGAAGTAGTTTGATGATGAGTTATACTTCCATCTTCTTCTTCATCATCAAGAGGTTCTTGTTCCATTGGAAGAAGTGCACCAACACCCATGGTCAAGATATCTTGAGAGGAATCTTCTTCACCTACATCACTTAGATCAACTTGCTCCTGTTGGGAGCCATTAAATTCATCAAACACCACGTCACAAGTTTCTACAACACATCCATTGGATTTGTTGTAGACTCTATAGACGTGAGAGTTTGATCCATAGCCAACAAATATGCCCTCAATTGTTTTGGATTGAAATTTTCCTAACTGTTATCTTTTGTTGAGGATGAAACATTTGCACCCAAATACACGAAAGTACTTGACATTTGGCTTGTTCCCAGTTAGGAGCTCATATGGAGTCTTTTCCAATATAGTACGGAGGAAGAGCCGGTTTGATGCATGGCATGCAGTGTTGA
>NW_021256735.1:0-1341 GCF_002162155.2 Triticum dicoccoides | reverse complement strand
CGAGCAATTCATTAAACTTGTTATCGAGCTTTGTTTCGAACGTCTTCTCAAGGCCAGTGATCTTCTCCATGGCCTCTTCAAAGTTGTTCAGCACATCTTGCACCTGTTCAGTCATCATTTGCTGAAACTTATCATGAAGCTCCTTGTTCGATAAATTCTCCCAGTCAATCTCGTCGGCTTGTGATCCTGGCATGGTTAGCAGCAATAGAAACACACAAGAATATGATCCTACAGACTACGAACAAGTGGTGGTGGTGGGTGTCACAAATCCGTTAAGCAAATCTCAAATTCTTACCAGTTCTTACCCAGCAGCAGGCGGTGATCGGCAACCGTTGTAGTCAAAAACTCTCAAAGCTTGGATAGAGCGATTACCAGGGAGAGTCAAACGCACGACGTAGATGTATGTGGAGCTGGGAAGGCTTATAATATGGTAGCAAAAAAAAAGGTCAGCAATAATCAATTCAGAGATGCAAAGTTGAATAAACGCTTAACGACGGTACTGTGCTGGTCCTAGGCTAGACTGTGCTAGAGACGCGAGCCTAGAACACTAACAAAATCACGGCGCGGCACGTAAACAAGGGAAAAGCACACTCTGGAATTTTTTTTTCGCTCTTTTTTTTTTGCGAAAAATCACTATAATGGCGAGTGTCTCAAAACTCTTCTTAGCTCAAACTGACAGGATGGGCACGAAATTTTTTTGACCAAAATTTTTTTTTTGACTGCCCGGACCCAAAAACTGGAAACGGGTCAAAAAAAACTTCCTATAATGGCACCTGTCTCAAAACACTCAGAAACACCTAAAAATAGGATAGCCAGAAATTTTTTCGAAAAATGCGTTTTCGAAAAATTTTGGGCCTAAACGGAGCGTGGCTACCCGACTCTTTTTTTTTTCTTTCCGAAACCTACTCCGGCAAGGAAACACGAATCGGAATCTAGATGGATCCCGAAAACAAACCTAATAAGCAAAGAACTCGGATTGGTGGTGGATATATGGTGGTGGTAGATGGCAGCGGTGGTGGTAGCGGTGGTAGTATATGGATATGGATCGGTGGTGGTATATGGACACGGATTGGTGGTGGTATATGGATACGGATTCGGTGCGGTGGTGGTAGATGGCAGGGGCGATGATGATGGTGCGGCGGCGGCGTGACCACTTATGACCAGAACTCGAAACTCTAAAAGACTAGACTCTAAGACCAGCAACTAGACACGACGATGCAACCGCAAATTCAACAAAGCAAAACCCTAAAAAGATTATGCAAGGCTCAGATTGGTTCGGATATGATGAACTAACCCTGATTTTTTTTGTGGCTTTTTCGTGGACTATAGGTATGAAGAACA
>NW_021256734.1:0-385 GCF_002162155.2 Triticum dicoccoides | reverse complement strand
GGTCACTAGCTCACCATGGCTGAGTATGTGTGTGCATGCATGTGTAGGTTGAGCACTTGAGCGTGACCGTGTGTGTTCCGTCGTGTGCTCGGACATGCATGCATTAGGGTGTCGCGCGTGTTTTTGCGTCCATGTGTACATGTGAATGTTGCATACACGTAAGGGGAGTACGTGTAGGGGCCACTAAAGGAGCAGTCAAATCACACAGTAAGTTAGTCGGAAGAAGCAACCATCATTTCACTCTTCAATGACACGTACGCAATATAAAATGGTTGATATGGAGAGAAAAAGAAAACCACTATATATACACTAGCAGGAGCCTAAGCTACAAGCCTGCTTGCTTGGCTTGCTCTCTTCACAAGCATAGAACGACGGTGGCCACACC
>NW_021256733.1:0-2706 GCF_002162155.2 Triticum dicoccoides | reverse complement strand
CTCATCCCCACACCAAAGGGAACTTCCCCTGATCTTGCCAATCTTGATGATCTATTTAGAGGGAGGAAAAGCAGTGAAAAAAGTGGTGAGGGCAGAAAGCGCGAATTGAAGAGCACCAAATGTTCCTCCCTAGAGATGAGCTTTCCTTTCCAGGGCTTTAACCTTCCAGAGATATTATCCAATAAAGGCTGGCAATCAATCTTCCTAGGGTTTCTGTAACCAAGGGGAAGCCCAAGATACTTGCACGGCAGATAGCCCATCTGACCTGCAAAGACTCAAATCCAAAGCATGACAGCTGATTGGGTAAGCCGCATATATATTTAGTTATTTACCAAGGTTCACCTTCAATCCTGAAGAACAAACAACTCCAAAAAACTGCATGAACAATATAATGTGCACAGGCGCCATAGTGGCGAGCTGGTATTTATTATAAGCACACAATTGTATGCGGGGTGTTGTTTCCTCTTTAGCTGGAGTCTTGGGACTAATTGAGCAACGATGCTTCCCTGTAACTGCAGTAATTTGTTATGCCTTTTGACTTTGAGTTGATCAGTAATATCCTCTTCTTTTTAAATGCAGCTATGCCCTGGCTATGGAGTTCCAAAAGCGAGTGATTGATTCATGGCGAAACCATGGTCCCAGTGCTGCGGACGAGCTCAGGGAAGCCATTCGTCTCTACGAGCAGATCAAGATAATTAAAGGCCCTAGCATTCCTGTCCCCTGGTGATCAAGCAATCGCCTTGCCTGAACCTCAGGAACAGGAAGTTGATTCTGATCCGGCCAAAGTTGCACAACAGTAATTAGGAACTTTGCATCGTGTACCACTTTCTTTCCTCTATTTTGATGCCACGATGCAGTAGAAGAAATCTTGAATGTAAATGTAGCACAGGAGGTAGTCTTCTGTACCATCTAGTAGAAGATTTTACAGTCTATCAACGTAACCCAGACTTTATTTAGCCATGATGAAGAAAGGAACTTTATTCAACTATTGGGTTAAGAGTTTTTCCATGCTATATCCAGTACTCCCTCTGTCCCATAATGTAAGACGCTTTTTGATACTAGTGTAGTGTCGAAAAACGTCTTACATTATGGGACGGAGGGAGTATAAAATATGAAAATATCCGAGTCCAAGAAATCAACGTTTGGTGGAAAGTCATTTTGTCACAAACGAAATTAAGGTCGTGGCATCTGTAATTTCTTGAAAGGTCGTGTGTAGTAGGTAGGTTCCGACGAAGGAGATATCACCGTGCCGCCAGGGTCATGGCGCATGTCCTTCTTGCCGATCTCGACTGCAAATTAACAGCTCGACCTTTCATTTGTCCACGTCCGTAGCCGTGTACCTCATAAGCAACGTTAATTAACACGTGTAATTCACTTAGATCACACACATAGCACAGGGGAGTTCATCATATATGTGTCACCGGACTACCAAAATTTGCCATCTTCTATTTAACCAACGCAATTATTACTCGGTTTTCATTGTTTTTATTGGTTTTCTTCAACTTTTTTTTTTTGCTTCTTTTTCAGTTTTTATTGGTTTCATTTATTTCCTTATCATCTTTCATCAATTATTTCTTTGTTCAACACATACCTACTTTTGTATATTTTTAGAGTACACGTGCAATATTTTATTTTGTTTTTTGCGAAAAGATCAAATCTATTATAAAAGTTCAGCGAAAGTATAAAGCATCTCAAACATAATAAAAAACCACATAGAGATTCGAGAACAACGAAGGACCACTACAGCCGCCAGTACAAATTGTTGGCGTGCTGTTGTCGTCACTCCTCTACCAGAGCCAGCTTGACCTTGTTGATGACAGACGGGAAGTCTTTGTGCACGTGCTCCTAAGGACCAACGCCCCAGAGCCACAGTTGTCGCCATTGAACTCTTATATAGATCTGAAGTACTTGACACCAAATCTCATCACATGACGAGAAAGCATAACTTTATCACCCCAAGGAGATGGCATGAATCTATGCCGGAGCTCCGTCAACTACGTCCAAACGGATGAATTTGAGGAGGATCAGAATCCGGAAGACAAACTTAAAGAAGCAACATCGTCATCTGTCTGAGCGCCGCACCTGCGGGGACTAAAGCCTACTAACCGGAGAGAAGACACCGGGATTACCCTCCCCGTGCTCGCCGATGAATTCTAGAGGGAAGAGTTTGTCCTAGCCGCCTAAGCTTACGGAGGAAAATGAGAGGAGAGTTTTTAGCAAAGAAGCGATTTTTTTCATACACTGATACACATTGAACATTTTTTTCTTAAATACATAGTTGAATACTTTTGTTACTATATGCTAAATATTTTTTCAAATGGAAACACTAAAAATTTGAAGTCGGATTTTTAGGCATGACAAATCTGATGTTTTTCATGGCATTCTATATTGGCGCTGTGATCGCAAATTTAGTTCCTAATGCGGAAATTTTCTGACAAAAAATAAAGTGAAGTGGATTTGCTATGCTCGCCAACTAAACTTGCCATCCTCTGAGAGCATAATTTCCATGAAAAATGCTCGATTTGACATGGTAAAAAATCTGACGCTAGATTTGTAGTAAAGTCTTCTCAAATAAATCATGAACATGTTTTTAATGGGAATAGGGATTTTTTACAGACGCAATGTACAGTTTTCATGTACATAAATAACATTTTAATACACGTCCATACATGCTATACAATTTTCATATACATAATTAGTTTTTTT
>NW_021256732.1:0-938 GCF_002162155.2 Triticum dicoccoides | reverse complement strand
GCTGCGGCCGCGGCGTGGCTTGAGGCTCTTGCTGCTGACCGCACCTGCTGCGGTGTGAGGGCAGGCGGTGTTTGGCTGCGTCGCTCATGCCCCGCAGCACCCTGCGGAGCGCGAGCTGCCTGAGACGCAAGGTTGAGGTCGCCCTGGGCCGGCGGCACGGCGTGGGCGGGCCACGCCGCCCAGCGGTCGGCAATGAAAGTCGGGTTGCTTGACATCAGAATGGCGAGGCGATGGAACGCGAGGCGGTGGAAGAAGGATTCCGGCGCACCCCTACCTGGCGTGCCAAATGTCGGATTTCGGGTTCCGGCAGACCCTTGAGGTTCGAACTCTAAGGTGCGCACGAAGATCTTTCCCCTACCAACTCACGTCTCGAAGCCTCGCAAGGAATCTAGGCTAGAAAGAAGAACACACAAGGGACACGAGGTTTATACTGGTTCAGGCCACCATTGTGGTGTAATACCCTACTCCAGTGTGTGGTGTGGTGGATTGCCTCAGGGGCTGATGATAAACAATACAAAGGGAGAACTGCCTCGCGAGGGGCTGTTCTTGAGATGGTGCGATGAACTGCTTGGGTGAGTTCAGTCGCCTCTCTCTCTCTCTAGTCTACCCGAAATCTGGATCCGATCCCCTTATTCTGTGGTGGCTAGCCCAATTTATGGAGGGAGGCCCCGGGCCTCTTCCCAAATAATGAGCGGGAAGGGCGCCAACAATTGGCCATTTTGAAGGGGAACATCTAGTACACTTATCCTTACTAAAGTTGGTCTTCGACTGCCAAAGACTCTGACGGTGACGCCGTCCTGGGCTCCACGGTGACCTCCATCCTGCCGTCCCGCTGGTCTTGGTCTTTTTGCACCGAAACAGTAACCTTTGCCTGATGCCTTGGCCTGTGCTTGCCCCCTTTGCACCGAAGGGGAAACAAGGACACTGCGCAGGCCGGC
>NW_021256731.1:0-388 GCF_002162155.2 Triticum dicoccoides | reverse complement strand
GTCTTGGTTCTCTGGGATTGGTGCTTCACCTAGCGGCGCTTCTAGGACATAATCTTTCTTGGCAGCTATGAGGATGATCCTCAGGTTCCGGACCCAGTCCGTATAGTTGCTACCATCATTTTTCAGCTTGGTTTTCTCTAGGAACGCATTGAAGTTGAGGGTAACATGGGCCATTTGATCTACAAGACATATTGTAAAGATTTTAGACTAAGTTCATGATAATTAAGTTCATCTAATCAAATTATTCAATGAACTCCCACTCAGATTAGACATCCTTCTAGTCATCTAAGTGAAACATGATCCGAGTCAACTAGGTCGTGTCCGATCATCACGTGAGACGGACTAGTCGACATCGGTGAACATCTCCATGTTGATCGTATCTTCTATA
>NW_021256730.1:0-4108 GCF_002162155.2 Triticum dicoccoides | reverse complement strand
AACAATGTGCACATGCACTTTTTATGGCCTAGCTAGATCTATGTATGTTCGTGGTGTTGCATATGTTTGTGGTTTTGCATATGTGTTTGTGTTTGGAGGTGTACCGGTATTTGAAATGCGATAGTTGCCAATATTTTGCCGGAATGTTGATTCATTTCCGTTTCGGCGAGAATTTTGGCATTAAGCATTCTTTTTGGTCCTATTTTTAGGGAAAGTCATGCCAAATTTTTTCTTGGTTCTAAAATATCGTTTTGCTCTACCCCGCAGGCGACCATGGTCCGCACGATGACCGAAGGCATCGTGAATAGGTTTTTGAGGTCCGCGAAGGCCGAGATGCTTCAAAAGAACGAGACGGAGATAAGATGTCCGTGTCGAAGATGCAAGCTGAATAGCCTTATTGCGGACCCGGATTCCGGGCAGGTGCGGGACCACCTGCTCTTGCGTGGTTTCATGGATGGTTATCGGTGGCAAGGTGATGAAGATGACTACGAAGTCGTCCATGGGGGCTGGGCAAGAAATGAGGAAGGGCAGCAAGACAACCACCGCGGCTTGGGGGGCGAGAAGACGAAGAATCCCCAGGAGATGATCACGACGGTGATGCTGTACACAGTCATCATGTAGAAGATGCAGGACATGATGATGATGCTGGCGGAGCAGACAACGCTAGACCATCGATGGGCTGGGTGCAGGACCCTCATATTCAAGAGCTGCTTCTCAAGCAGACGGATAACGCAAGAGCTGCCTCCCGAGAGAAAGCCAAGATGGATCAACTTGAGTTAGACGCGGTTACTCCATTGTATGAAGGATGCAGGCCCGAGGATACCCGCCTGAAAGTAACGCTCATGGCTCTGGAGATGAAGGTAAAACACAAAATGACCGACGCATGCTTCGACGAGAACATGTCATTCTGGCACGAACGTCTTCCCAAGGGGAACTAGTGCCCGACCAGTTTGGAGGAGGCGAAGAAAATCGTGTGTCCTCTGGATTTACCGCACGTGAAATACCATGTGTGCATGAACAATTGCATCATTTATCGGGACGAGCACGCGGAGTCTACCATATGTTCGGTGTGCGGTGTCACTCGATACAAGAAGAGGAAGAAAGCTCCTCGAAAAGTGGTGTGGTACTTTCCGATCACTCCTCGTCTGCAGCGGTATTTCGCGGATCCTAAGGTAGTAAAGCTCCTGCGTTGGCACGCGGATAGGGAGGAGAAGAAGCGAGAAGATGACGCAAATGATCCGGAGATAGATAAAAAAGACAAGATGCTGAGTCACCCTAAGGATGCGAGCCAGTGGCAAGCGTTGAACTTCGAATACCCAGAATTTGGGAACGATCCAAGGAACATCGTGTTGGGCGCGAGCACCGATGGAGTCAATCCGTTTGGCAGCCAGAGAAGCACACATAGCACCTGGCCTGTGTTTGTGTGGATGTACAACCTTCTCCCCTGGTTGTGCATGAAGAGGAAGTACATTCACATGAGTATGCTAATTGAAGGGCCGAAACAACCAGGGAACGACATCAATCTGTATCTGGGGCTGCTGAAAGAGGAGCTTGACACGCTGTGGAAAACGCCAGCCAATACGTGGGACGCCGCAGAGAAAGAATATTTCCCTATGAGAGCCGCACTGCTCACGACGGTGCACGACTATCTCGGTTACGGATATCTTGCGGGGCAGGTAGTCCACGGATTTTCTGGATGCGTAAGGTGCATGGATGACACAACGTATCGCCAGCTAGATAGAGATCCCGGGTCTTCGAAAACCGTGTTCATGGGACATCGAAGGTGGCTTCGCGACGATGACCCGTGGAGGAAATGCAAGGATCTGTTCGATGGTGAAACCGAACCCCGAAAACGCCCGTGTACGAGGAGCGGCGAGGAAATAGACAAGCTGTTGAAAAATTGGAAAGACTGCCCACTGCCGGGAAAGAAGCAAAAGGCGCCAGAGCCGGGAAAGAAGCGAAAGGCGCCAGAGCCGCTGCTGAAGGTATGGAAAACGAGGTCTGTTTTCTGGGACTTGCCGTACTGGAAGATCCACCGTGTGCCTCACAGCCTTGATGTCATGCATATCACGAAGAACGTGTGCGAGAGTCTGCTTGGTACCCTGCTCAACATGCCAGAGAGGACCAAAGATGGGCCAAAAGCAAGGGCAGACTTGAAATCAATGGGCATCAGGCAGGAGCTTCACGCTATATATGATGATGATGATGATGATGATGATGATGATGATGATGATGATGATGATGATGATGATGATGATGATGAGGCGAAGCAGGACACAGAAAGTCGTCGCAAAGGCAAAAAGGCCAAGAAGACCGGAAATGACTACCCTCCCGCGTGCTTCACTCTAAGTCAGGAGGAGATCGAGCAGTTTTTCACCTGCCTCCTAGGAGTAAAACTTCCTTACGGTTACACGGGGAAGATAAGCAGATACCTAGACCCAGCGAAGCAGAAGTTCAGCGGGATAAAGTCTCACGACTGTCACGTGCTGATGACGCAGATACTTCCAGTTGCAATCCGTGGGATCATGGACGCGCACGTCCGTGAAACGCTATTTGGCCTATGCAACTTCTTCGACGTCATCTCTCGGAAGTCGATTGGCGTGAGGCAACTCAGAAGGCTACAGGAAGAGATTGTGGTGATACTATGCGAGCTTGAGATGTACTTCCCGCCCGCATTCTTCGATGTTATGGTGCATCTGCTGGTCCATATAGTGGAGGATATCATCCAACTCGGGCCGACGTTCCTGCACAGCATGATGCCGTTCGAAAGGATGAATGGTGTCATCAAAGGATACGTTCGCAACATGTCACGTCCAGAAGGAAGCATAGCCAGGGGCTTTCTGACCGAAGAGTGCATCTCCTACTGCACGAATTATCTAGGCATCGAGAACCCCGTTGGTCTTCCCGTCAACAGGCACCTCGGCAGGCTCGCTGGATGGGGTCACCGTGAGGGTCGCCGCGAAATGCATGTCGACTTCGAGGGTCGACTCGCCGACTTTGAAAGAGCAAACCTAGTCGCGCTACAACACATAGACGTGGTCGATCCTTGGGTGGTAGAGCACAAAACATTTATTAAGAAAACGTACAATGACCGAGGCCAACAGAGGACGGACGGAGATATACTCAAAGAGCACAATTCATGTTTCACGCGTTGGTTCAAGCAGAAGCTTCTGTCGTACCCTTTACATGAGGATTCTTCCGCGGAAGAACAACTCATATTCGCCTTGTCACAGGGCGCCGAGCACAACCTGATGACCTATGAGGCGTACGATATCAACGGCTAAACATTCTACACTGAGGCCAAGGACATGAAGAGCGATGGTTATCAGAACTCCGGGGTAACGATGGAATCCTACACCGATAACGACAAGGACAGATACTACGGAAGGATCGAGGAGATCTGGGAGCTGAGCTACGCTGGAGAGAAGGTCCCGATGTTCCGTGTCAGATGGGCCAAGAACGTCATAAAAGAAGACCGGTATTTCACCACGATGGTTATACCCGAAGCCAAATCCAAGACCGCGGGCGCAAACGTCACCGCGAAAAATGAGCCATGGGTACTGGCTTCCCAAGTGGACCAATGCTTCTTCATTACCGAACCGCCAAAGCCCAGTCATGTTGTCGTGAGGAGAGGCAAAAGGAAGATCATCGAAATGGATGGAGTAGCCAATGAGCAAGATTTCGACAAGTACGGCGACCCGAGGATCGAACATGACGACGATGATGAAGTAGCAGCATACACCACAAGAAGAAGCAGGACCACCCTACCTAAAGGACGTCCGTTCCACAGAAGAACTCCATTTGCGAAAAAGAAGGGCAAGAAGATTGTGAACAGATAGCTAGCTAAGATCGATTGTATTTAAATCGTAGCCTTCATTTCTCGATTGTATTTCATGGGTACTTTTTGAACTATCATGAATATTTTTAAATTTCATGGACACTCGATCTCGATCCCCCTCCATCTCGATCGCTATCCAACCTCGCCAGATCCGGTCCCCCTCGCCGCCGAGCACCCCCCAGTCCACCGGCCGCCGCCGCCGACCCCCCGCACCCTCGATTCCCCTACTCAACCGCCGCCGCCGACCCCCCGCACCCCGCGCACCGTCTT
>NW_021256729.1:0-851 GCF_002162155.2 Triticum dicoccoides | reverse complement strand
TTTTTTTCTTGAACTTGTGAGAATTCTTATGCACCATATTGGCACTAGAAGAACCCTCTACCCTTTCACGTGTGACTCATTTGCTCTCGAGTTCTGCTCAACAGTTAGATGGCCGATGACATCCTGAACAAAGAATTCACATTTCAAGTGCTTGAGAGAGGTAGCAAAGTTACTCCTTCCAGGAGGGAGTTTTGCAATAATGCAACCCTTCACAAACTTGTCTAGTAACTCACACTTCAAGAGCTCCACCTCCTTAGCGATGTGTTGTATCTCATGGGCCTGGTCCAATACAGAACAATTATCAACCATTTTGTAATCATGGAACTGTTCCATAGCATACAACTCGCTTACAACATCTGTTGCGCCGAATTTAACTTCGAACGCATCCCACAAATTTTGGGTAACGCGCATATGGAGATATGCGTCAACCAGCTTGTCTCCGATCATAGTAAGAACGGCTCCGGTAAAGCTGGTGGTTGCCTCCCTAAACGCATTCTCCTGTTCAGGAGCAAACGTTATCGTGGAAGACACACCTCTGACCCAGAACACGTTCAACGCGGTGAGCCACAAGGTGGTCCTAGTCTACCAACGCTTAAAATGCATCCTGGTGAACTTTTCCGGTTTCAAAGTAACGACGAAGCCATGAGTCGAAAAGTGCCTGAAATAAGGTTTTTGGATTGTTGGAAATATTAGCACTTTTTCGACTAATCTAATCCACAAGTAAGCAATAAACATGGCAAATACGATATGCATCTCATACCGATGCCTAAGCATGTGAGCACGTACAGTACATAGAACGGAAACATCTATGAACAACATATATATATATATATATATATATATATATATAT
>NW_021256728.1:0-399 GCF_002162155.2 Triticum dicoccoides | reverse complement strand
AATACTTCATCCTGCAACTAACTCATTAATCACATTGCTTGCAAGTCTTATATGTGATGAGCATTACCGAGAGGGCCCAGAGATACCTCTCTGAAACACGGAGTGACAAATCCTAATCTCGATCTATGCCAACCCAAAAAACACCTTCGGAGACACCTGTAGAGAATCTTTATAATCACCCATTTACGTTGTGACTTTGATAGCACACAAGGTGTTCTTCCGGTATTCAGGAGTTGCATAATCTCATAGTCTAAGGAACATGTATAAGTCATGAAGAAAACAGTAGCGATGAAGCTGTAACGATCATAATGTTAAGCTAACGAATGGGTCATCTCCATCACATCATTCTCCTAATGATGTGATCCCGTTCATCAAATGACAACACATGTCTATGGTTAG
>NW_021256727.1:1524-2851 GCF_002162155.2 Triticum dicoccoides | reverse complement strand
GATTAAGCAACGCCGAGGACGGCTTTATTTTCAAGAAGGGGAGGATGATGAGGACATGACTACCTTGGATATGACCAAAAATATTGCATATATGCATATTTGTCAGGTGATTTCTAGTGCAAACTATTCAATAATCTATTTATGTTATCCAGAACAAAAATACTTCACACACTTTTGTGTTTTGTCTAATTGCAGGTGTATGGGACATTTGTACAATCCACATATGAAGATAAGGAAGAAAGAGATGTTTATTTGCTGTCCAAAAAGTTCTCTCACGTCACTTTTGGCCCAAGAGAAGATAGAGTCCAAGTCTCTCACGTTCTGGATTCAGATTCGGACTGCACAGACACACCTGAGTCAAAACGCACACAAGTTTTTCATACGGACTCCGAATTGGGTGATTCTTTTTTTGTTGGAAACTAGATTTCGTGCACTTTCCAACCCAATTGGAATCATCTTCAAATTCGTCCGGAGCGTTGAGTTGTGGACGAAACAATCTGATGCTGCAGCAGAATCCGAGTCAAATTACAAGTCTAAAGGTGTTACATCACCTCCACTTGGGCCCATTGGCCTTGTACGACCTAGATTTAGTTTTAGGCTGCCTTGGGACGTCCTCCCACCTCCTTGGCCGTCACCCCTTGCTCCTATATAAGTAGATCCATCTAGTAGCTTTTCGTTGGGATTTGTTTAGTTAAAAGTTAGCCATTGCAACTTCGTGTACTTCGTTTGTGTCCAACGACCAGACCAAGACCGCTTACGGATCCCCACTTTTATCAATACTTCATATATACTCGCAATATTCAGATTGCTTTTATCATATTCTTGCTTGTTCTTCGATTGCTTGCACGAATAGACCTTCGTGGTCAGGTTGATTGTGCTCCAGCGTGGTCAATAACCTTTCGGAGTTGGTTTAGCGATTGCTAAGGCGCAACGTCGTGCACGTTTGTAGTCGGATCGTCAAAGTCATCTTCACCAAATCGATAGTTATCATCTCATCGAAAGATCGGGACACCCCCGCCTCTATCAGCGATTACCAGGGAGAGTCAAACGCACGACGTAGATGTATGTGGATCTGGGAAGGCTTATACTATGGTAGCAAAAAGGGTCAGCAATAATCAATTCAGAGATGCAAAGTTGAATAAACGCTCAACGACGGTACTGTGCTGGTCCTAGGCTAGACTGTGCTAGAGACGCGAGCCTAGAACACCAACAAAATCACGGCGCGGCACGTAAACAAGGGAAAAGCACACACTGAATTTTTTTTTTCGCTCTTTTTTTTTGCGCTCTTTTTTTTTTCTTTTTGCGCTGCTTTTTTTTTTTGCGAAAA
>NW_021256727.1:0-1514 GCF_002162155.2 Triticum dicoccoides | reverse complement strand
TTTTTCGACCAATTTTTTTTTTCGACTGCCCGGACCCAAAAACTGGAAACGGGTCAAAAAAAACTTCCTATAATGGCACCTGTCTCAAAACACTCAGAAACACCTAAAAATAGGATAGCCAGAAATTTTTTCGAAAAATGCGTTTTCGAAAAATTTTGGGCCTAAACGGAGCGTGGCTACCCGACTCTTTTTTTTTCCGAAACCTACTCCGGCAAGGAAACACAAATCGGAATCTGGATGGATCCCGAAAACAAACCTAATAAGCAAGGAACTCGGATTGGTGGTGGATATATGGTGGTGGTATATGGCAGCGGTGGTGGTAGCGGTGGTAGTATATGGATATGGATCGGTGGTGGTATATGGGCACGGATTGGTGGTGGTATATGGATACGGATTCGGAGCGGTGGCGGATAAGCGGTGGTGGTAGATGGCAGGGGCGATGACGATGGTGCGGCGGCAGCGTGACAACTTATGACCAGAACTCGAAACTCTAAAAGACTAGACGCTAAGACCAGCAACTAGACCGACGATGCAACTGCAAATTCAACAAAGCAAAACCCTAAAAAGATTATGCAAAGGCTCAGATTGGTTCGGATATGATGAACTAACCCTAATTTTTTTTTGTGGCTTTTTCGTGGACTGTAGGTATGAAGAACAGACTCGATCTAAACTACGAAAAACTGTAAAATCTCACCGAGCAACCTGGAAATCTGATACCACTTGATAGAGGCAAAGGTGTCCCGTCTTTCGATGAGATGATGGATATCGCTTTGGTGGCAGTCGACTTTGACGATCCGACTACGAACGTGCGTGGACGTCGCGCCTTAGCAATCGCTAAACCAACTCCGAGAGGTTATTGACCACGCCGGAGCACGATCAACCTGACCACGAGGGTCTGCTTCCTGCGAGCAAACGAAGAACAAGCAAGAAACTGAGATTGCAATCTGGATATTGCGAATATAAGATGAAAGCTTTATTGATCAAGGTGGGGTTCTGTGACGTCTTTGTCTGGTCGTTGAACACAAACGAAGTACGCGAAGTTGCAGCTATGGCGAACTTTTAATCTAAACAAAACCCAAAGTCTAAACGATGCCCTAAGGGCTGTATATATGGAGGAAGAGGGGGGGGGGGGAATTTCGTAGCCCTTGGTGGAGGGGTCCGAAATCAACCCTATCTCTTGTTTCCCCACACATACGGACTCTAAAAATAGCCTATACTTATGTATTTCGAAATTACATGGGCCTGGCCCAATAATAAGGTGACGCAGCACCTAAAATAGCCTCGGGACGAAATTTATGAAGTGGCATCTTGTATATTTCGTCCAAGGCTTCATGCACCCATTATGGTGGCTTCAAAGTCCTGAAATCATCACTTGTAACTCCGTTCTTGTTTCCCTTGCGCATGCCATCATCTCCATGCTTGTTCTTGCTCCAATGTTCATCCTTCTCCAAGCTAGGCCCTTCATTTGTAAGCAAAACAAATGTATCCAATTTAGGCAGCATCATATTCTCATG
>NW_021256726.1:0-1106 GCF_002162155.2 Triticum dicoccoides | reverse complement strand
ATGTTCTTAAATATTTGCGTCGGCCATTGGTTAGCAGTAGGCATTTTTTGCCATGGCCAGCAACATCTGGTCGAGTATTTAAGGTCATGTGTTCGATCATTCAACCAGTCATTTTTCTGGATTATTACTCGTGCCTTGCAAACACAGGCCATATCGGTGCCTGGCAGTAGCTGGCCCAGACGCGATCGGTTGTGCCTTCCACGCGCTATTTGACGCAACTAGCATCATATAGTAGCTCCCACACAACTGCCCCAAGAAAAGCAAATATATACGTATAGACTTTGTTCACCCATCCCACACGTAATTTCCCATTTTTTTCATTTATCCTCAACTGGGCCTACCATGCATTTCTTTTTCCATCAACTGACAAGCAGCAAAAAATTAAGGGCGCAAGGGGATTGAACTATGAACCTTCCCTATTGTGCCAACAGACAAAGCCAACTCAACTAGCTTGCAATTATGATAGGAACAATCCCACCTTGGAATTTTATACTAAATCACACATGTTTTTATATGTTCCTAAGTTCTTAAATAAGAAGGTTGTGTGAGAATATGGAAGTTTTCTCGAGAACCATGTGCAAAACGCGACGCTCCACAAATTATTGTCGGAGGTAACTTGCACGTGCCAATAAAAGACAATATGTTGGTTGGCTATAGCCTATAATTGAAAAAAATTATGGGCACATGCTAATAAAAGAGAATATGTTGGTTTTGCTCTAATTAATAAAAATTGTGGGCACATGAGCGCAAAAATAGGCGAAGAGAAAAAATCTTGATAATGAAGGGACATTCATGCCTGGTTATGCGCTAATTATGCCAGTCAAACAAAATTTATGCACTACAGGAGGTGACAATAAGCGAGGCACTAACCGACGACACCCAACCGATGCGGCCATGCACTATTGCCGACTATCTCCTCCAATTAACGACGGTCGTCGCCCATGTCGTTCCACAGACACAAGGTTGAACTACCACCGCCGATGATGGCAAGAAGGAGGATAAGCGACAATATAGATCACGTGATGTGTTCACATAGAGGACGTGGAAGAGTGTGTGTGGGGATGTGGGGAATGCTGAGATATTATTTTTCTCCTGTTGCAACGCAC
>NW_021256725.1:0-2697 GCF_002162155.2 Triticum dicoccoides | reverse complement strand
ACATCATGTCGAGGTGCATGGACGATGGATCCAGCCATCTTTTTCCTCCATCTGTTATCGTCCTCCATGCTCCACAAGCAGCATCATGTTGGTACCCTTCCTCCACCATTTTCCCTCCATAGAATTTTTTGTACGTAATGTTGTGGCGGGCAAGTTCTATGACAACATCAGTTAGTTAATCCATGCATATCATATATTTAACTAGCATACTTCTTTGTCATCTAATATATGTCTACCAGGAAATTTAAACATATACTAATAATATAATTAGGCACTTGTATGATCATGTTTGATATCCTTGCATATCGTCACCCCCGTACTCGCTTTGCTGGTTGAGAGATCCCTCTCTTCAGTTCTATTTTGTTGTGTTTCAGAACAATCAAACCAAGTCCTGATTCAGAGCTATGTGCATATGCAACTCATTATTGTTGATTGGAAATTGTTGTCTCATTTTCTTGTCCACAACGGCAGTGGCTTGAGGAAAGGCCTTTCCAAAACTGAACTGGCAAATACTGACATATACAAGCCTCTGTTCCCAAATGACAGTTCAGAGGTATTCCTTCTGCACTTTCTATGAATAGGAGCGATATTGGTAACATACTCATCTAATGGGTTGTACGTGCTTTGCTCTTCTAGGAAAATGTAACGACCGTCAATGATCCTGCTGCCCTAGGCGACAAGGCGGGTGGTACCTCAAGGTATGTTCTTCCACTCGCCCCCAGTGTTTAATGCTTCATCCATCAACACTGTTGTATGTGGGTTTGACTATTTTGCCTGTCTGAAGTAAACTGAAGGATGTGACGTTGGCTGATGAGGTGATCCCCACTAAAGCCAAGAAGTCCAGGCGCAACTAAAACCAGGAAGGCCAAGCGCAAGGTCAAGTGATGTTAAGTGCTCGCTCTTTTGGTACGACTATTTAATTTGGTCCTTGCTTACTCGAATAACTCGTATGATGGGCATCCTGCGGATCTGCGCTTGCAAATCTATATATATGCAGGACCTTATCCTTTTGTTTATGTATGCGTGAAGGAATGATGTTTGGATATGGGAGTGTCTGTCTTCAGATGTAGACATAGATGGTAGCTCAAGAAACTAAACATTGTATGGGGTCGTAACATTGTCTTTGGTGGAAAAGGCCCTCAATTCTCAACTATACATGTTCAATTGGTCCATGGATACTTCCTCCATGCTCTTGCTGCCACTAAATATGGTAAATTTGTCCCCCCCACATGCAATCCTCATCTCTGATTGGATGTCGTCTTTAGGAGCACGGGACACAATATAAGAAAAGTTAATAACATTGACTGCTGAAATTTGGACGATTAGAGCCTAACTGAATAAGTTCAATTTAGAATTTCTGATATGGATAATCATATACAAATAGAGGATCAACATTTGACGGTGCTATAGAAGAAAATGGTCCCAAGAAATTGGTGAAGATGTTATAAAAGCTATTGATTAGGAAAATCATATTGTAGTATTAATTCTAATCAATAGTATGAAAGATTTAGAAAATCAGATTGTACTATTGCTTCTAATCAACAGTAAGAAAGATTTAGAAAATCAGTTTGTATTATTGCTTCTAATCAATGGTATGAAAGATTTAGAACATCAACCTACACTTTTGCTTTATAGGAAACACTATGGTGAATACATAGTTTATTACATAGTTTAGTTTATGTCTGTGCTTTATCCTGGTTGTAGTTTCAGTCATAGATCACACAAGGCACTATTTGTAATAAAAGGTCATGCTTCTGTATGGTGTTTATTGCTATGATGTTTACTGTAGGTGGTACCTTTAAATTGTTAACTATATTTTCTTTGTACTCTGTTCTTCCAGGGTGAACTTTGTTGTGGTTTCCGTGTGTCCATCCAGAGGAAGTATACGATTGATAGACATTCTGAGGAAGCAATTGATATATAGAGTTGTTGTGGTTCCAATTTCTTCAAGTACTTACTTTTCTTGCAGTTTCCTTTTAGTTATGAGCTACCTCTGCCAGTATAGTCATTTCTTTACTTCATTACCAGTCCATGTTGGCTACAATGTAACCATGCATTGGCAGCTTAAATGGAAGTAGTTCTTAATCAGTTAGAAAAGGGCAACCCGATAAATGTTGCTTCATATTATGTTTCTATTGCTATTGTCCAGTCTTCCTTTGTGTTACTGCTTTTTCAACATCTGTGGAACAGGTAACAAGCGGCAAGCTGCTCTTCAACATTGTTGATAATTGCCAAAGAGCTTCTAAATATGAACGTCGTCGATAACAAGATAGCTACCTATCTGTAGTGAAAATCTGCTAAATGTGTTCAGTTGGTCCATTAGTTACTTCCTTGGTCCTCCTGGCTGCCATTGAATAGATTATTGTTTTTTGTTTTTCTATTTCTCAGGCCTTATTGCTCAAGAATGAGTGATATCTTTGTGATTCACTTCAGTTACATTGATTTTAATGCAAGCCTTCCTTTTTTATGTCAGTAATGCAAGCTATACTTGAACTAAGTCAAAAATAATTATCGAGCACTTCTTCCATTGTGTATGTGGAGTCTTTATTGTCATTGATTAACAAAGGGAAAATTAAATGCAATAGATGTTTAGAAAATAATTTTGAGAGTAGGATTTTTTAGTACTGTAGGCTTTGCTTATCAAATTGCAATTGTTTATGGTGCCTTTTTATAATATATGTTTTTGAAATATAATAT
>NW_021256724.1:0-1733 GCF_002162155.2 Triticum dicoccoides | reverse complement strand
AGATGGAGGGAGTTGTTGGAGCACAACGAGACAAAGATATATCTTAAATATTTCGGGCTAACAAGGCGCTGTTTGAAATTTCCGGACAAGCCTAACATGTATTGTACCAAATCAATGCGCACTATAAATGTCATTCAAAACTATGAATTCATGTTATGTTCAATTAAATTATTTCGCTACGTGTATAATGCATGCAACCTACTACTCAAATGAACATTTTAGTGCATTCCAAACGTATATACTACCACTTCAATATGAACTAAATTTGAATAAGATCTAAAGTAATGATTGTTGTGAAGTCAAAGCATTTGAATTCGTTTATCTGTTTTAATAAGATCTACAATCATCATTATTTTCAAGTTAAACCATCGTTTGTGTATTATCTTCACAGCACACCACATGATCGGTATCGAGTTACATATGAACTATGTGTACTATATGAACTCGAACTAGAGTTTTTGAATCCACTTTGTTTTGATTTCAAATCACATTACATTTCTAGCTCTAGCTAGATCTTCATAATCTAAACCATGTCTCATATGTATAATGTGTTTATCACGTTATGTATGGTGCCCCGCCCCCTACGCCTACAAGTATTTAGATGTGAGTTGCAAACACCACACATTACCACAAATTCAAATAAAATGTGAGAACGTCTGATATATAGTATTGTTTAGATTGCTTGATATTTAGTTGTAAGCTGCAAACGCCGCACATTATCACAAATTCAAATAAAATGTGAGATTGTTTGATGTATAGTATGGTATAGATTGTTCGGCATTTAGCTGTGTGTTGCAAACGCCATGCATTATCACATTATGGTATAACATGTGCACATCACGTGTATCACCGCTATATTCATGCATGCAATGTTTAAAACACTATGATCTCCTATTCAAATATATGAATCCGCTTTCATATCAAATTATGATCTTTGTTAGTCTCTTACACCCACACAATCCTCTAACCTTTGTAGCTACCACTAACTTTCTCTCGTGCATGCACACGCCCTCCTCGCCCTCCCCCTCCCTCGGCATTCTATCCATCGGGCACATTCATTTTTTCCTTTAGGTCGTTCTCCCAGAGTCTCTACAACTCCTTTCCGACACACACAGATCGATAAACCTCTCCAGCGATGCCTGCCTACAACATACACACACAACTTCAATCTCCTCCTTTATGTGTCCTTGCCTCGTGTCTCTCATATGGTCAGACACACGAGTAAACTCTCACTCCTCTTTTAATCGATCTCACAACCGCACACTCCTCCCCCTATCTAGCTAGTAGTTGGGCCTCTCGCACCACCTCCTAGCTCCATTCTCTCTGTCTATCCGTCTCGCTGGGCCTTATTTGCCTCTAACAAATGGACGTACACCGACCGATCTCTCGTTATACATATAGCCAGCTAGGTCCTTATAACTTGTTTTTACCCACACATCGATCAATCTACCTAATTAGTTGTGTCTCTCCCTTCCTCCGACAAACAACAATTGATCTACCGATCTAGTTAGGTTTTCTTACCAAACACATGGTTCCCCTTCATCATCCATGGATGCGTTCTGACAGATCTACCACGCACAAGCACACACAGAAACACATCCCCACTCTTATTGATAACATTGCAGTTCCACCCTCAGTTTGTCTAGTAGGCCTCTCCCAACATCTCCAAGAAGCAACTCCATCACCCATCGAGCACTCTACCCTCTTCCTCCCTCTCCCTCCCTCTCTCTCTC
>NW_021256723.1:0-388 GCF_002162155.2 Triticum dicoccoides | reverse complement strand
CTTGTTTTATTTTGTGTTTTAAGTCATCAACCCTTGCTGGGCACACCTATTTGAGAGAGCCAAAATTATGTCATGACTTGTTAAAATTGCTCTGAATGCTTCACTTAAATCTTTTATGAGCTAGGACTTGCTCTAGTGCTTCACTTATATCTATTTGAGCACGGTGTGCTTAGTATTTTTGAATAAATGCTCTCTTGCTTCACTTATATTTATTTGAGAGTTAGTAAACCTTTGAAGAAATTCTCTCTTGCTTCACTTAAATTAATTTGAGAGAAAGAGAAAATTATTATGCTCATGATTTTCACTTATATTTGTTTGAGCTTATGAAAAGCAACATGTGAAAATTAGTCCCAAAGTGATAGATATCCAGGAAGGATAAAGAAAAAAA
>NW_021256722.1:0-800 GCF_002162155.2 Triticum dicoccoides | reverse complement strand
AGAACTTCAAAAGGGGCTTTACCCAAGCTAGATTGATAGCTGTTGTTGTAAGCGAATTCGGCAAATGGAAGGCACTTCTCCCAATCCATTCCGAATGAGATAACAGAGGCTCGAAGCATGTCTTCTAGAATCTGGTTGACGCGTTCCACTTGACCACTCGATTGAGGGTGAAAAGCGGTGCTAAAGGAAAGGCGGGTTCCCATAGCGTTTTGGAAACTTTCCCAAAATCAAGAGGTGAAAAGACTTCCTCGATCCGAGTTAATTTCCAAAGGAACACCATGGAGAGACACTATTCGGGAGATGTATAAGTCTGCCAGCTGACTAGCGGCTATACTCTCACGAACAGGTAAGAAATGGGCCACTTTGGAAAGACGATCGACAACGACAAAGATAGCGTTATTCCCTCTCTTGGTCCTGGGAAAACCGGTAATGAAATCCATACCAATTTTATCCCATTTCCATTCAGGAATAGCTAGGGGTTGAAGGGTGCCAGCAGGCCGTTGATGCTCTGCTTTTACACGACGACAGACGTCGCAATTAGCAATATACTGAGCAATTTCTCTCTTCATCCTAGTCCACCAGAACCTCTGGCGTAGGTCCTGATACATCTTAGTACTACCGGGATGAATGGTGAGAGGAGATTCATGAGCCTCCTTAAGGATCAACTGTCGTAGATGCTGGTTCTTGGGAACCACTAAACGGTTCCCAAAGTACACAACACCATGATCATTTGTGGAGAAACAACTAGCACCTCCGCTAGCAATGTTCTCCTTGATTTTAGAGATTCCCTTATCTCGCTT
>NW_021256721.1:0-635 GCF_002162155.2 Triticum dicoccoides | reverse complement strand
ATTGCTAATTGACTAGGAACAGCAGGCAGCCCAGCAGCAATCAGTCATGGGTATTGGGTAGAAAGCACCAGCAACAGAAGCATTCATGGGTATTGGGTAGAGAACTTACATGATCTATATGTTGCTGAGCACACAAAGCTGGTGGTTCTTGGCACTCCAAAATCTGGAAGAGATGGTGAACAAGCAGAAGGTGGAACTGGAGATTGGGGGGGAGGGGGGGGTTCGTTGATAGGCACTCCTTTTTTAGTTGCCAAAATCTGCAAAAGAATAGGGAAACACCAAGTGGTTAGTTCCAAAGGCTCGCAAGTACGTTCATAAGCTCAAACTACATAACATCACCTCAAGAAGCTCCTTCATGCAAGAGCCTGAATTAGATGCTACTATGCATCAACCAGCAGACCTGACCACCGGTAAGAACATGTTCCTGCAGATAAAGAGGGCAACTCGATGATAAATAAAGGGTGAAAAACTAATGGTTTCCTTTGTGCAAACAAAGCAAAAACGTAATCATCATAGTAAACAACTAGAGATCGAAATCACATTGACATAATAGTAGATACTAGATGGACATAGTGGTCAGTTTGCACAACATATTCTTCAGTACAAAGTTCAATTTCCTACATTTTGTTGAAACT
>NW_021256720.1:0-408 GCF_002162155.2 Triticum dicoccoides | reverse complement strand
GGTCAACACTTAAATCTTGCTTTATATTCGGTTCAGTTCCAAGTAGTCTGATACATAGATGGAGATGTGAGTGCTGATTTGGGGTTGATTTTGGTAATTATATATTTTCCTTGATGACTGTCATTTTGTTGTCCTACATGTGCCATATGATATGCATAACAACTTGACAGCACCTTTGCCGCTCTTGATGTGCTTCGTCATGCAGCTTTTATAGTGCACAAGCAAGCTTGCGAGTGATGACAACTACTATGACCTACAAACCTTGAATCAAGGTTTTTGGGGTTGAACATAGGGGCACTGCGCGCTCTCCCATCTAGCCAGTGAAGCATATGAAAGGAAAAGCTACAATGTACAAATCGTCACCGTCATTCAGTTTGTCCAAAACTGAGAAAAGCTCTTTTAAAAAAA
>NW_021256719.1:0-10421 GCF_002162155.2 Triticum dicoccoides | reverse complement strand
GGGGGGGCGGCTTTGTGTGACAACACATTGTTTCTTGACGTCCTTTAAATGGACACAATAGTTTACATGACCTTATATGACCAACTCAAGGCAGCATGCCAAGTTGTTTGGTTTTAGACATATTTTGCATTTTCTGCAGTTTCCTCGGTCAAAAAAGACCCATAAATGGCCAGATGCATATTGTGTCAAAAATTATTCAAACCTGATATGGACGCCTACCATGGCCATGCCCACCTGCTTGCAAAGTTGGGGTCATTTAAAAATGTGCAAAAGTACACCATGTTCTATGGAGGGTATTCGGGTGGGCCACAAGGTCATAAGACTCAGTGTGAGAGCATGTTGTTTTTCCACATTCTTTAAGCCCAAAGTTTTTCACGGCCTTGTATAACCAATTTAAGGCACCATGCCAAGTTTTTTTCGTTTTCGACAAATTTTACATTTTGTAGAGTTTTCTCTGTCAAGAAAGGCTGATAAATGACCGTACGTGTTGGAAATTGTTCAAATCTGGGACCGATGCCTACCATGGGCATGCCGACCTGCTTGCAAAAGTTGGGGTCATTTCAAGAATGGCCAAAAGTAGACCATATTCAACGGATAGTGTCCGGGTAGGCCATGAGGCTCTGTCCAAGAGCACATCATTTCTTGCCAATCTTAAATGGTTCCATTTTTTTATCATGATCTTGTATGACCAATTCCAGGCGGCATGACAAGTTCTTCGCATTTTGTGGAGTTTTCTTGGTGAAAAAAGAGTGATAAATGGGTCGGACGTGCCGCAACTTGCATATGGTGTCGGAAATCGTTCAAACCTGGCATGTGTGCTTACCATGGGTATGCCCACCTGCTTGCAAAATTCGGGGTCATTTCAAGTATGTACAAAAATAGACCATGTTGAACAGAGGGTGTTCGGGTAAGCTAGGAGGCTCCGTATGAGAGCACATTGTTTCTCGACATCCTTGAAATGGACCCAATTTTTTCCATGACCTTATGTGACCAATTCAAGACACTCATGACAATAGTGCCGCCCAGGACGGCGCCAACAACCAGAACGCTGACAATGACAACAAGGATGACGATATGATCAACAGGGGCGAAGATGACCCCGAGAACAACAACTACATGCCAGAGTCCGAGGAAGATAGAAGCCTTGGCCCCGATGAATACTATCACTTCGAGGAACCCCTTGAGGTACCTCGGCTCAAAATATTCCAGACGATTGTCCAGCATGGACAAGAGCAACAAGCAAAAGTCCCAGTGGCTTAAATCCGAACAGGATGAACTTAATGACAGATATATCAAGCTCCTCAGGGTTGGGCAGGAACTTGATGACAACCTTGGGAAGGCCGAGGCTAATCAGTTCTACCCTCGAAGGAACCTACTTCTAGAGCTAGATGAGGAGGCCAAGGACAGCGTGCTATCTAAGTGCGAGTGGGCTGAGAAGCCCGACCATACTCCTCGAGGCAGAGAAAGGAAAGTAGGCGGGTACAAAAATCTTCCCGAAGCATCTTGGCGCCTAGGGGAATAGATCCACTGCAGCCCTTCAGGAAATGCGATCTGAGGGAGAAATTACCGTTAAGTTCAGAAGATCCACCTTGTTCAATCTACAAATCTAGGGAATGTCCACCTACTGGACAGGAAAACCACATACTTTTTAAAAGAATTAACAATTTTTTTTTAAATGCAAACATTCCTTAAATTTGTGAAAAAGGTTTCGAAAATGAGAACATTAAGCTCCACCTTAATGAATCTACAAATTGAAAAGATTCACAAATTTAAGAAAGAGTTCACAGTTCGAAGTTATAGTGGGTGGAAGTAATGCAAGAGTTCAATAGTTGGAATTATACTTCATGCACCTATTTTTTGAAGGTTAAAAAAAGAAAAAGAAATAAATGGGCCAAGCCGAGGACGGAGAGGTGTGTGCGCCGGTTTGTGTGACGCTACTTCCTGTACAGCGGAAGCTCCTAGTCAGCGCTTGTTGTGCTAGTTATTGGACGCTGCGCTCGCATGCCACCTTCCATGGGGCCAGCCAAACTACTCGAGCGATCAGACGTCGCTCGTGAGGAGCATACCCCCGATCGGTTCTTCGTGGTTCAACCAAAAAACACTTCTTCATGGCTACCTGGATGACAAGTTGACCAATAACCGTTGACTTTCAACAAGCGGTACATTTTTTTTTGCAGAAGTTCATGGATTTGAAAAAATGTTCACAAATTGAAAAATATCATGAATAGAAAAAATTCATGGATTTTGGGGAAAATGTTCAAGGATTTGGAAAAAGTTTATCGGTGTTGAAAAGTCCATCGATTTCAAAAAATAAAGTTCATCAACTTTGAAAAAATTCATTCATTTTAAAAAAGGCTCATTGATTTGAAAAGAGTTCATTGATATTGAAAAGAAGTTCACGGATTTAAAAAAATCACCAATTTTGAAAAAATATTCACAAAATCAAAAAAAATTTATTGATTTTAGAAAAAGCGAAATTGAAAAGGTTTTCACATTGCAAAAGAAAAAGGAAAACGAAAAATGAACAGAATTAAAGAAAGATAAAAACTGAACAAATGTGTTTGAAAAAACAAGAAAAGAAAAGGAAAAAGGTAAAAAAAAAGAAAGGAAGAAAGGAGTAAAGTGTGATAGATGTATTTGATATTTCCCTAATAATAAAGTACTTATTTCTTGTGGTCATCCATCATTTAAATTACTCCGGAAGTTGTCATAAATTACCCACTATGCCATCCATAAGTAAAACGATTCGGTTTCGTTTCTATTCAGTTCTTATAGCATGATACACTGATGTAACACAAGCACGCTGATAGCCCAACGGTTAAGGCGTCGGTCTTTTTGCTCTGTAGTAAGCGCGCCTCCTCCTCCCGGCACGCGCTAATGGGCTGGCCCATGTGCAGGTGGTGGCACCCCCTGTTTTCTATTTTGCTTTTTACTTTTTCATTTTCCTTCTTTAAGTTAATTCGGAGTTTCCAAAAAAACCAAATTTCAAAAGGTTGCGAGCTTTAGAAATATATTGAGAAATCATAAACTTTTTGTGAATTCAAAAAATATTTGAAAAACATAGAATGGTCATGATTTCAAAAAATTGTTCGCATATTATAAAAATATTCACAATCAGAAATAGATGTTCATGAAATAAAAACTGTTCATGATTTTTAAAATATAATCCAGTATTCAAAACATATTCTGTAAATAGAAAAAAAAAGTACATGAAATTTTAGAAAATGGTCCCAAAAATTAAAATATATCCGTAAATAATGAACAAAACAAACCATCGCTTGCATAGAAGTTTTATTAGGGGATTTGTATATGTCATTTTATGATTTTATTTAGTCCCTCGCGTCGGGTTAAAAAATGGTTTCCGTGTTTCGTACTACGTTGAGCCCCCAAAAATTGACACAACTTCCTATAGGTAAGTTTTTGTAAACTATACAAAAATGATATATGTCTATTTTTTCTTCATACACAACTATGTTTATTCTGGTACCACGGTACTGCTTATGGTAAACACTGGTACGCTGGGTCAAGGTGAGACACATCATTCATCAGTCTAGCTCAGGCATGGTCCATCAATGCAGTTTGCTCAGCCAATTTTTTTTTCATTGTGGTGCCTTAAAAAATCAAATCGTGATCAGACCATCACATTTTTAGTTTTTGAAAAGACTTTTTAGAAGTCCCTAATTTCATCATGACATCACTTAGACATACATAGTTTGTGAAATGATATTT
Organism: Triticum dicoccoides; assembly: GCF_002162155.2. Lineage (NCBI taxonomy): Eukaryota > Viridiplantae > Streptophyta > Magnoliopsida > Poales > Poaceae > Triticum > Triticum dicoccoides. The sequence goes on along the minus strand of NW_021256719.1, from coordinate 6,692 downwards.
TAAAAGTCCTTATCTCATCCTGGCATTTGATTTAGACTTTTTTTATATCTATCACACCTACATAATCTTCCATTGCAACGCACGTGCATATTTGCTAGTCACATCAATTCATATTGGCTCTTTGGTTATCACGTGAAGGTTTGTGTACCCAAGCACAAGTGTCAAAGAAACAGGAGCATTATTTGAGAGTGACAGTGAAGGAGGTCAATATCCTACTCGACCAAACGTCATCAACATATCATTATCAATAGAGCGATGCTATGCACACGATGGTGTGCGAACGATTTGCGAACGATCATATATATCAGTCCGTCCATGCACGTGAATGAAGTGCAGTCGACGGCTGGATTCGGCGTCGTTCCACTGTCGTGCATGGCGTGTCGTCCGCCCAGCACTTTCGTTATCAATATTTTAAATAGCGCGCTACAAAATATAGCGTGGTCCTACTCTAAATGCTACACAAGTTATAGCGCGCTAATAGCATGCTATATTTCAAAATAGCGTTTGCAAAAAAAACAAATATATCTAGAAATAAAGTATTTAAGCAACTAAATTTTTCATGGGAGCAAGCAATATACATAAGGGCCAAATCCAGCACATAAAGATAGTAAGTCTCAAACATCAACAACCATAGTTTTAAGAGTCTCTAACATCAACAGCCACCGGGGCAGCCACTTGGGCCTGCTGATTAGGTCTCGTGGGAGAATCTGATAAAAGGAGTGAGAAAGCTAGTGGTCGTGGGTTGGTTTTGGCCCGCTGGGCCTGCTGGGCTGTGCTTATTTCAGTTTTGCATGGTCTGCACGTTGTAACGTTACAACGTTACAACGTTATAGCGTGTGTAGCGCGCTAATTACACGATTAGCATCGTAGCGTCCGATTTTGCCAAAACGTAACGTCTCCCTTCCAAATATGCTATAACCGTGTTATAACGGCGAAATAGCGTGCTATTTAAAATATTGATCATTATTCATCAGGAAAAAGAAGCATGCAGCAGCGTATGCCTGCTCTCCGTTCAGTTCCGACGACCACTAGGTGGGATACCGCAGTACGTGCACCGGCATCCGTCGGAAATGCACTCGCCCACCGAGGTGCCGCTGATGCGGTCCTGGCAGTACTCCATGCACTTCTCGGGATTGCATATGCCGCGAATGTGTTGACGCTGGAACGCATCACACGAACACGTTGATGTGTACCCGCGGCACCGAGGGAGATGCTCTGCAACTCACACCGCGGGAGGCCGACTTCCAGCGCGATACGCAAGACAGCAAGCCGGCGCTTTTGGGACCCGAAACCCCACACGCCCGGGAGGGACCCTGTCTGGGCGCGCGGCGGCTATGGGATGCCCTAGGTCGACCTGATCGCCCCTAGGGCCTCGAGGTTCGCTGCCCTGCAATAAAGAAGAACGAACGAAGAACGAGGAAGAAGAAGAACTAGGGTTAAGGAGAAAAGATAAAAGATAAAAAGTGGTAGATTGATTGATCGATTGTGTGTTGTTCAATCGGCCATCACCCCTCAGGTATATAAGAGGCGGCTGGACTTCCCGTGCAAAGAAAAGACTTGGATTCACATCCAAAACCCTAGTCAAATTCGGATTGGTTTTGTCCAAACTTTCCAAAACTGTTCGGTTTAAACTGGCTGCACCTTGTGGGTAACTTTTGAGGTGGTAAACGACCTCAGATGGAAACAAGCCCAAAAGCAATCTTGACCGTTTCGACGAGACGAACAACTTTTATGTTGAAAGTTTTTTGATTAGAGTTTATCTTGAGAGTCAAATCGCTCGTGCAATACAGGCTGTTATTCGCGCTACCCATCAGACAGGGTGTCTGGTGGGGCGCGCCACTTTTGGCTCTTGACAGTGCTGTATTCGGATGGCTCTAACTTTTGCATACGAACTCGGATTGGAACGATTCTTATATCAAAATCGATCGTTTCGACGAGACGAAGACAATCCATGTAGATCATTTTTCCATATGAGGCAGTCTTGGTGGCGTAATGTGCCGAATAGTGTTCTGAATACAAAATCTCAGTATTTCGAACACAACTTCGGCCTTCGAGATGAGATCAGATGGCGATGGCCCAAACTTCAAAGATCTTCGTATCGACAATACGAAACTTATTCATGTAGAACACTTCTCCATTTGAGGCCATTTTAAATAAGTTCTTGACCGTGCCAAAATCTGGTGTCAACACATGCCCCCCTGTTTTTCGGCAAAGCTTGTGTGCCGAAAAATAGTTTGCACATAGCTTGCTCTAAGGACGATGTCAACACTTCGTCAGCCATTTTGCATATTCTTAGGACGATAAGTTTATATCGGCCATTGCTTGTGTGAATATTTTGATGCAAGTTTGGGTGAAACTTTCCCAACTTCAATAACAATCTAGTGATAATAAGGTTCCAAAGATTAAAACTATCCTCTGAACCATATTGTTCACCCTTTCGCTAGGACTTTACAGATAATCAATAATGAACTTCCTCCAATCCTTACTTCGCCTGCATAAAAGTTTCATTAGTGGCCGAAGCGGTGGGCTTCGGTTTGGCCTTACCTATGTTGACAAAACCTAGCATCGGCTATTGATAGAAATACAATACACTATAGTTAACATAATAGCCATATGCTTGCTATGCCAACTCTTTCAAATTGTCATGTCTAGATATATGAACAATTTTAAAGCAACCCAAGGTAAATCTTGCATCTAGTCATATCAAAAGATAAACTATAAGTGATTCGTCAAAACATTGATAACCTTTGGACATTTGTTGCACTACTAATAACGAATCACCGGAAGCCTCAATATGTATAGCACCAATAGCAATGCAAAGGTCCAATCCGAATAACAATGCATATTCGGCTTTGATCATTGTGCAAAAATATCTTAAGCGGCATGAGGCTTCACCAACTAGCTCCATATGGAGATAAATAAACAACACCAACACTTTGGCCATTGCTACAAATTGTACCATCAAAATATAATCTCCATAGTACTTAGAGAGACAAAGCTAATATCACTTAACATGTACCTTGTCTCGGTTCCAATTGAACTAAGGACGGTGTTAGAATTCCACACCGGCCATGATCAGATAGTTTCTTAGGACGATAGTTAAGTATCGGCCATTACCATGAGGTTCATGTAGAATTCATCCATTAAAACATGTATAGCCGAAATAAACAAATAAAATAGCAATAAAATATTTCGGCCCCTTTGTATTAGCAACAATGTAACTAACCAAATGTATGGTAATTTGGTAATACTCTCTCATGATATAGAAAATTATGTTGCATCCATGGATCAAAATAAATCAATGGAGGGTAATTGATCATACCTAGGGATGAATTCCATGGCAAAGGCATCAACGACATGGTTGAAGAAAATGGATGATGTGCTAACCGAAGATTTTGATGTTGTGATGCGCACCTTCGGCTTAATTGTTTGTTGCTTTCATTATTTTCCTTCTTCACTTTTATTGTACTTGTTGCAACAGAAGCATGCACATCATTTTTGTGTTGATTGATCTTCTTGGAACCCATGCCATGTTCTTCTTTTTCAGCTCTTGTGCACTAAGATTTTGTAATTTTTTCTTTTGCCAATATGATAAACCGAGTGGGCATCTCGGCTGTGATTTTGTTTCAACCAATGGCAACTCTTTTTGGGCCTTGTGCACCCTCAACTTCTTTTCTTCAGATTTGGCACTCTGATTTTTATCAGTTGATTGCTTCATTTCTTTGCCTTTTGTAGCCAATGTCAACACTTTAATTGGCTCTTTGTTATTTGAGATCAAATCTGAAGCAGCACACTTACGACCATCTCTTTTCACGCGGTAAACTTGTTTTACCACCTGTTTCTTCTTTCTTGAGCTCTGGACCGATTCCTTATGATTGAAACGGTCTTTGACGTGTGATTGTTCAAATGTTGATCTCCTTGGAGCTGCATAGTATTGGTGAGATGGTCTAGAATAAGATGGAGAATGTACCCTTGTATCATACATGTCCCATGATGAATATGTATCTATATGAGCATAGGGAGGTATCCACGGCATTGGCATCGGCGGCCCAAAATAAGGATATGAATATGTTGCATTAAAATTATCACTTTGCCAATACCGATCCTCATATTTGCGCCTTGGGGGTGATCTTGGTTTCTTTGCATGATTTAGCCGATAAGCATTCTTCTCTTCACTCTTCTTTTGATATTTATCCAATAGTTCAGCAAAGGTGATTTTTGATCTCTTACACTTGCGCTTATTCCGGCCTTTGTTTTCTTTTGGTTTGCTTTCATCGATCATTAGATTTGCTTGCTGCCCCCAGTCCTTGGCGTCTCCATTGTAGCTTCGATGGAACTCTCGCCCTCAAGATTATGCTCGTTATGCTCTTCAACAACTTCTTTACTTGAAAGCTTGATCCCATCACCTGCAGCTTTTACATTCTTTTTAAATGGATCGGCTTGAAGCAGCCGATGTAAAAACTTTTTGCCATCGGGACCAATCGGAATAGACTGGTCATCTCTTGGTGTTTCAACAAACTTTAATCGTCCTTTTTCAATGGCCGATTTAACTATTTGACGAAACATGTTGCATTCCTCAAAATTATGCTTGGACGAATCATGCAACTTACAATACATTCGTCCTTGGATTGATGGCTTAACATGGTGATCAAGAATTGTAATGTAATTATTTTTCAGCAACAAATCAAATATTTTATCACACATGCTTGAATTGAAAGTATACTTCTTGTTTCCTAGCCGATCTAGCTGTTTGAACGGCTTTGGAGATAAGCAAACGAATGGTTCATATTTGGAATCTCCCCATTCGGCTATGCATTGTGTTTTCCACTCTGTCTCCGATGTCTTTGGATATGATATTATATCAGCATCGGTTTTCTCAATAGAATTTAACCTTGGCTTTAAATTTCTGAAACGAAGATATTTAGAACATACATGTCTCAGTTGAGACCAAGTGTAAGCCAAGTAAGAAATAAGCAAAGCTACCCAACTAGATATGACTTTAGAGAAAGCAACGGGAAAAGCTTTGGCTGTAACAATAAGTCATTATCGGTCTTTATAAATGGTGCAATGGGTTGACCGATATGTTCCATAACAATTTTACTGCTAACAAGTAAATTACCCTTCCTCATTGGTCTTTCAAAATTACTTATGAGAATATTTCTTATAGATGCATCAATAATGAAGTTGCGACCAAATCTGAAAATAGGTAAATTACTCGCTATGCATACCTCTTCAAATATGTTGGGAGAGCATGATAGTGGTGCCATTTGAAGAACATCTTGCTCCGTCTTTAAATGGGTCCCCAACACCTTGTCATCATCTTTTTCTTGAATTCGTGCATCATTGCTTTGAAGATTTTTGTCGGCCGAACTTTGTGCGGCTACTTGTCTTGTCCTTGAAGCTTGTCAATTTCTACGGCACGGAACTCATAGGGCAGGAAGTAGGTTCCATTAACTTCAGAAAAATCAAGCACCGTTGTTTTCCTATGCTTGTCATGCCTTTTCTCAATAATGCTTGCCTCATTGGATTTGATGGATTCAGAATATATACTACTTGATTCGGCTTTTTCAACCGAAGCACTTTCATGTTCCGAATCATCCTTCTTTTCATTTATAGTACCAATTGGCAATGCTTCTTTTATCTGAGCCAATTCTTTTTCTATTTGTTTCTGACGGCGAGCGGCAAAATTAGCTTTAAGCTTTTTCTCAATTTCAGCCCACTCCGGATATGATTGCACCCCAATGCTTTTAGATTCTTTCGGCAATGACACACGGGTGTTGCCGAAATTTTGCAATTGTGTAGGGGGTATATAATATGATGTAGTACTAGGTGAAGGCATATGCAGTGTTGTAAGACCATACTTTTGCTCGCCAATTTTATCAATTGGTAAAGATTCATCTTCTTGCAAAACTCTAGCTTTTATTGCGGCATAATCAGAAAATAGCCCTTTTCATGTTGTTCAAGGCAAAGAGCACTAATTCTCTTATTTTGGGCTAAACTCTTCAATGCAGCCACCACTACCTCATCTTCTACAATGTTGGGCACAACCGCTCCTGTAAAATTTACATTCATTCGGCTATAACCAGGAAGGTGTGAAGTCGAATGATGAGCATCTGCAGTTGTGTATGGTGCCGTAGAATTACTAACATGAGGTGTAGCATATGATGGTTGAGAGTAACTGGCCAAATAGCCATTAGTAGCATGGCCAATTCTCTCATTCATCGGCATGGTTGGATTACTATATTGCACATTAGCTGCCGATGAATAAAAGGGTGAAACACTTTCTTGTATGGCATTGGAAATTCTAACTTGGGGTGTTTCAAATTGATTAATCGAACTCATCATGTTGCTCATCGGCATATGAATTTGTGGGGTTGCCGATGCATGGGAGTTGGGATACATATGTTGCATGTTGCTAAATTTATAAGAATTTGAAACATGAAGATTGTTTTGCATCGGCCCTTGCACATAATTAGATGCATGATTGATAAAACTAGGGCTAGCCGATACATTATGCTCAATAGGTGATCCAGCAACAACATATGAATTATTTGCATCTACAAAGGGGAATTGGGTATTGATATTACCTTTGTAGATTGCAGCAACTTGATGACGATCTCTTCGTAGCAAGAACGGGCTGGAGACCGTTCAAAGCTTCGTCCCCAGCGGAGTCGCCAAAAAGTGTGTTGACG
>NW_021256718.1:0-540 GCF_002162155.2 Triticum dicoccoides | reverse complement strand
GTTAAGACTCTCTATATCAGCCTAAGGCAAATCACAGCAATCGATTGGCGGGGTCGGTAGAATGGCATACTTGGACTTGGATGATGTGGATTACCTTGTTGAAGACAACGTAATGGATGATTCTGCTTGTCACCGGAAATGGAAGAGACCCATGGTAGAATGGCACATTGGCGGTGCAAGCTAGGAACAAAATGCAAATGCTGGGAACGATTCTAGTAACTGGGGGAAGAACCCAACAAAAGAGAGTGAATTCATTGTTTGAAAAGGTCATAACATTTGCCGAGGAAACTGAGAGGAATCCCAGTTAGTGCCGATGATAACACGTAGCGCTTGTGCGTGCTCTCAAGAACTTGAGCATTTCCATATTCATCAAGGTTTTACCAACAACCGCGTCAAGGGTGCTGACAACACAACATACTACCATGATGAATAGCGATGGACGATGCAGATGCGAAGGAGGATAACACTTTCTCATATTTCACCTTAGCGAGGCCAAGCAAATAAAATCTGGATGATCGACCGAGAGACATTTAGCACTCC
>NW_021256717.1:0-851 GCF_002162155.2 Triticum dicoccoides | reverse complement strand
GACACTTATCTACAACTTGTATTTAGCGTCCAGTTAACTCGGCTTAGTCTAGCGTGGCCTACAGTCAGCACGGCTCTGGTACCAAGCGTTGTGGCACCCCGGCTCAGAGCAACCGGTTTACCTTGCATTGCCAGCCCAGAGACCTTGTCTTCTGGCAACACACAACAACATGGTACAGAAAACAACCACTTTATTCATGCTAGCGGAACATAGTTTATATTACAACAGTTAGCGAGGCCAAGCGGCACACACGGTGCGGCTGAACAATATGTACATTATTTAGTGAACATAAAGGGGCCTCGATCATGACAACTACTCGGCAGCGGAACAACGTCGTAGCGGGACTCCATAGCACAAGGACACCGACGTGGACACGGTCTAGACTCAGACATCACTCCTTTCCAAAGGGACTTTCCTGAAATCTGGCATGACACGCCAGGTCAGTACATTGAATGTACTTGCAAGCTCACAATAAGCATAAACAAGATGACAGACAATATTATGATATTTATTTAAATTAATCAACAATGCAACTATATAACCAACATGCTGTGACAGTGCTCAACAGGTACTCATTCTCCCGACTTGCTTACCAGGTGTGACCAACAAACATAATATTACCAAAACATACTCGTGATCCTTACGGCGATCACAACCCAACAACTCATGTCCAACTCAACACGATGACCTCACTATCATCCTTAGTGCAATTTAGTGTGCATTTTATTAAGTGTTGACCCATGTGTACCTTACTTTCGAGCGTGTCCGTATCCGTGGACTCGGTTGTCGATAGATTAAAAACACACTGCAGAGGTTAGTACACTGTACCCACACTACGGAACCCATGGCCT
>NW_021256716.1:0-1248 GCF_002162155.2 Triticum dicoccoides | reverse complement strand
TTTGTTGATTCCGACCCGTTTCGTGGACTATTACTCACCGTTTTGGGGTCCCAAAGAGATTTCCATTTTTGTCGAACCCCAAGGTGTGCTTGCGTGTTGGTCGTCAAGACTCGCAGTTTTGGCCGATTTTGGCCCGTTTTTGAACTATTACACAGTTTTGGCATCCCGAAGTGATTTCCACGATTGACAAACCCTACGGTGCGCTTACTTGTCGGTCATCAACAATCGCAGTTTTGGCCGATTCTGGTCCGTTTGGTGCACTATTATTCTCCGTTTTGGGGTCCTAGAGCGATTTACACGATTTGCGATCCCCGGGGTGCGTTTATGTGTCGGTTATCAACACTCACCATTTTGCCCAATTCTGGTCCGTCTCATGGACTATTACTCACCGTTTTGGGGTCCCAGAGCGATTTCCATGATTCACGATCCCGGGGGTGCGTTTACGTGCCCGTCGTCAACACTCATAGTTCTGGCCAATTCTGACCCGTTTCGTGGACTATTACTCACCTTTTTGGGGTCCCGAAGCGATTTCCATAGTTGTTGAACCCAAAGATGCACTTATGTGTCGTTCATCAACACTCGCAGTTTTGGCCGATTCTGGCCCGTTTTGTGGACTATAACTCGCTGTTTCGGGTCCCGGAGGGATTTCCACGATTGACGAACCCCTGGTGCATTTATGTTCCGGTCATCAACAATCGCGGTTTTCTTTGATTCTGTCCCTTTCGTGGACTACTACTCACCGTTTTCGGGTCCTAACGCGATTTCCATTGTTGTCGAACCCCAAGGTGTGCTTACGTGTTGGTCGTCAAGTCTCGCAGTTTTGGCCGATTTTGGCCCGTTTTTGAACTATTACACAGTTTTGGCATCCCGAAGTGATTTCCACGATTGACAAACCCTACGGTGCGCTTACTTGTCGGTCATCAACAATCGCAGTTTTGGCCGATTCTGGTCCGTTTGGTGCACTATTATTCTCCGTTTTGGGGTCCTAGAGCGATTTACACGATTTGCGATCCCCGGGGTGCGTTTATGTGTCGGTTATCAACACTCACCATTTTGCCCAATTCTGGTCCGTCTCATGGACTATTACTCACCGTTTTGGGGTCCCAGAGCGATTTCCACGATTCACGATCCCGGGGGTGCGTTTACGTGCCCGTCGTCAACACTCATAGTTCTGGCCAATTCTGACCCGTTTCGTGGACTATTACTCACCTTTTTGGGGTCCCGAAGCGATTTCCATAGTTGTTGAAC
>NW_021256715.1:0-1187 GCF_002162155.2 Triticum dicoccoides | reverse complement strand
ATCCAGCTCTCAATCTAAGGAGGATGGCGACCCAGACGCGCCAAGCGTCCCGCTGTTGGCTCCTGGGTCAGCCCATGGGCTGGTGGCGCGCGGTGATTTGCCCCCGTCCGCGCCTGGAGAGATGGGCTCAGTGGCGGGCCCCGCTGCGCGAGGGCTGACGGCCACCAGTGCCTCTGAACCGGTGGGCTCCACACGGTCGGGCCGGTCGGCCACCCGAGCGCGATTGGCTGCTTGCGGGCGACCGTGATCGTCCTCGGGTCGCGCGTCGATGGAGACAGCCGAGCTGGCGCGGGGATCTGCCTCGGATCGAACACCGCTGCCACCTGAATCTATATGGGATCCGGCGCCTCTTCTGTCTTTTTCTGCACACATAAAATCCTGAACTGAATCTGCGCAAATATCTCTAGAATCCAAATTTTCTATGGAATTCTTCACAGGATCAGCTTGATATAATTCACCCCTGTGATCTGGAAGAAGTGCTATTTCAGCACGGAGGAGAGCTCCCGCATTTGGGTGAAGTTTGGCAAACGGAAAAAGAGTTTCATCAAAGACAACGTCTTGAGAGATATAGATACGGCCAGTTGCAATCTCTAAGCATTTGTACCCTTTGTGAAGATTACTATAGCCATGAAAAACACATTCGGTAGATCGAAACTCGAGCTTGTGGCGATTATGTGGACGTAAATTTGGGTAGCAAGCACACCCAATTTTTTAAGAGAATTGTAATCATGCGTTTGATTATATAATCGCTCTAATGGAGTAGAATTTCCAATGACCTTACTAGGAAGGCGATTGATAAGATAAGTTGTTTCAATGAATGCTTCATTCCAATATTTGAGAGGCATGGAGGCATGTGCAAGTAGGGAAAGGCCAACTTCAACAATGTGGCGATGTTTTCTCTCGGTAGAGCCGTTTTGCTAGTGAGCATGAGGACAAGAGACATGATGTTCAATGCCTATGCTAAAGAAGAAAGAGTTGAGCTTCTCATACTCCCCTCCCCGGTCACTCTGGACTGCTAGAATTTTCCTGTTAAAATGTCTTTCAACAAGTTTTTGGAATTCTTGAAACACAGAAAAACTTTAGATTTGTGTTTTAACAAGTAAATCCAAGTAAACTTGCTATAATCATCAATGAAACTGACATAATATTTTTTCTTCCAAAGGAATCTCTAGCATGACCCCATACAT
>NW_021256714.1:0-927 GCF_002162155.2 Triticum dicoccoides | reverse complement strand
GTGGGCACCATCTGCAAATTGAACAGCAAGGTCATGCCTCCATATGAGGCCTCAACAATCACCTTGCCGTCCAGAACGCCCGCTGCAGAATACGTTGGATTTCACAATTTTAAAGTTCTTTGTGTTCCGGTTATGCTAAACCCTAATCAATAAAGCTTGGCCGGTGATATTTTTTGTAAAACGTGTTCATTGGTGAAATGCTTGTCACAGCGTGGAGTTGTGTTGCAGAATCAAACGTTGTCTAAGAAAAGATTGTGAAGGCTAATACTAAACAATAGTGCAGCTCCATTTTTGAAATTGTTCATTGATTTGTAGCTGCAATAGACGAATTCAAATGATCTCCTCTTATATCTGAACACTAATCATTTATCTCAGAAATGAAGTGGATCAGTGTATTTATTTTTATTACTGCACAGGCTATGTTTCTTTTCACCAAATAACATTTTTTCTACTATATAAGAGCGCCACAACTGCCAAGCTGCCTTTGTACGACGTACATTCAGTTTTCAGGTTGTAAGATATGAGTCCTTCACATGCATGGAAGAAACAGGAAAACTGGAAGATCACAAACACAATCCATGTCACACCATTAGAACTAACTGTGAATCTAATCTTGTTAAATCAATACATGTATAAACCTTATGACTGAAAGAAGGGACATATAGCAGAACGAACAGTGTTTGGGCAATGAGAAAAAAAGACATGAGACATGATCCAAGGCGCATTATGCTTTCCAACTCTAGTATTACTATTTCTTTAAACACTGTTATTGTAATAGAGAACATGAAATGTTGATTATATGTAACTTTAGGCCATCGGTTGGTCCTCTGACTTTTTTTAGAACACTTACACTGTTGACTACTGAAATTTATTCGGAAAGGGCCTAGAAGTTTGATATTTATCAAGCACCAAACATTTAGAACATTC
>NW_021256713.1:0-445 GCF_002162155.2 Triticum dicoccoides | reverse complement strand
TCACAACGTAACTAGGTGAATATAATGATGCTCTATAGGTGTCTTCGATGGTGTTTGTTGAGTTGGCATAGAACGAGATTGGGATTTGTAACTCCATGTATCGGAGAGGTATCTCTCGGCCCTCTCGGTAATGCACATCACTATAAGCCTTGCAAGCAATGTGACTAACGAGTTACTTACAGGATGTTGCATTATGGAACGGGTAAAGAGACTTGCCGGTAACGAGATTGAATTAGGTATTGAGATACCGACGATCGAATCTCGGGCAAGTAACATACCGATGACAAAGGGAACAATGTATGCTGTTATATATGCGATTTGACCGATAAAGATCTTCGTAGAATATGTAGGAACCAATATGAGCATCCAGGTTCTGCTATTGGTTATTGACCGGAGATGAGTCTCGGTCATGTCTACATAGTTCTCGAACCCGTAGGGTCCGCAC
>NW_021256712.1:0-2052 GCF_002162155.2 Triticum dicoccoides | reverse complement strand
GGTTCAGTTAGGCGACACCTCGCTCGGGTTCAGTTAGAGCCCAATGCCTCGCACCCACGCGCGTATGAGTACGAGAGAAACGCGCATCGCTCGGCCCCCGACCACCCACCGTAACCGGGAACACCCCGAAATTTTCCTCGCCCTCGCTTCTACCACGGTTTTTTCCGTCATGGACGGCCCAAAGAATGTCATACAGTTGTGTCTCCGGCCCACCCGGGACGAAAAGCCCATTTTCTATCATGATTTTTTGTCATAGAAGTAGGAACCCACCACATCTATGATGATACCGAGTTTTGTCACAATTATCGTCATAGAATTGTCATCAGTATGACAGGAAAAAAATTGTTCGGCCCAAAATTTCACGGATGTGTCTTTTTTTTGTAGTGGTATGAAATCTCAACAAAAGAAACTAAGTGGGTGTGCATCCAACTTGCCTGGTCACGAAGAGCTAGGGCATTTTGAGGGAGCCCATCACTGGAATATACAAGCCAAGTTCTATAATGTAATATTCCCACTAGTATATGAAAGTGACAACATAGGAGACTCTCTATCATGAAGGTCATGGTGCTACTTTGAAGCACAAGTGTGGAAAAAGCATAGTAACATTGTCCCTTCTCTAGTTTTCTCTCATTTTTTTGGTGGGCTTCTTTGGCCTCTTTTTTTAATTTGGGCTTATTTGGCCTCTTTTATTTTTCATAAAGTCCGGAGTCTCATCCTGACTTGTGGCGGAATCATAGTCTCCATCATCCTTTCCTCACTTGGGACAATGCTCTAATAATGAAGATCATCACACTTTTATTTACTTACAACTCAAGAATTACAACTCAATACTTAGAACAAAATATGACTCTATGTGGATGCCTCTGGTGGTGTACCAGGATATGCAATGAATCAAGAGTGACATGTATGAAAGAATTATCAAGGTGGCCTTCCCACAAATACGATGTCAACTACATGATCATGCAAAAGCAATATGAAAATGATGGAGCGTGTCATAATAAACGGAACGGTGGAAAGTTGCATGGCAATATATCTCAGAATGGCTATGGAAATGCCATAATAGGTAGGTATGGTGGCTGCTTTTAAGAAGGTATATAGGGGTGTATGGTACCGGCGAATGTTGCGCGGCACAAGAGAGGCTAGCAATGGTGGAAGGATGAGAGTGCGTAAAATCTATGGACTCAACATTAGTCATAAAGAACTCACATACTTATTGGAAAAATCTATTAGCTATCAAAACGAAGTACTACGCGCATGCTCCTAGGGGGATAGATTGGTTGGAAAAGACCATCACTCGTCCCCGACCGCCACTCATAAGGAAGACAATAAATAAATAAATCATGCTCCGATTTCATCACATAACGGTTCACCATACGTACATGCTACAAGAATCAAAAAATTTAACACAAGTATCTCTAAAATTCACAATTACTCAACTATCATGACTCTAATATTACCACCCTCATATCTAAAGACAAATATCAAGTATCAAACTTCTCAGAGTATTCAATGCACTCTTCATGATAGTTTTTATTATACCCAACTTGGATGCCCATCATATTAGGACCAATTTTATAACCAAAGCAAATACCATGCTGTTCTAAAAGACTCTCAAAATAATATAAGTGAATCATGAGAGATCAATAATTTCTACAAAATAAACCACCGCCGTGCTCTAAAAGATATAAGTGAAGCACTAGAGCAAACGACAAACTACTCCGAAAGATATAAGTGAAGATCAATGAGTAGTTGAATAATTATGCAACTATGTGAAGATTCTCTAAAATTTAAGAATTTCAGATATTAGTATTTTATTCAAACAGCAAGCAAGTACTAACAAAAGAAAATTAAGCTCCAAGCAAAACACATATCATGTGGTAAATAAAAATATAGCTCCAAGTAAAGTTACCGATGAACAAAGACGAAAGAGGGGATGCCATCTGGGGCATCCCTAAGCTTAGGCTCTTGCCACTCCTTATTCCATAGTCCATCGAATCTTTACCCAAAACTTGAAAACTTCACAACACAAAACTCGTAAGCTCCGTTCGTATA
>NW_021256711.1:0-1082 GCF_002162155.2 Triticum dicoccoides | reverse complement strand
GGAGCGCCACTAGCTCGCTGTGTGGAATTGAGCATCTCCCCCAATCTCCTGGCTTAGGGCTGGGAGCGCGAGAGGAGGAGCCGCGTCGACTATCCATGATAGAATGGATTTTTGTCAGAGGCGCTTCGATGAGAACTTGCGGATGGAGGATGGTGTGAGCTGGATCTAGATCCTCGCCTCTCTTATAGGCGGCTCGTTCGCACAGCTAGGGGGTAAAATATAAAAATACCCTAGCTTTTCGCATTCATACGACACGTGGAAGAAGGCCATTATTGGGCATAGAAGCCAAGGAGCGCAACATTTATAAGGAAGCCGGACACTATTCGACAGGAACATAAAGTTTGAAGGAGAACCCGCCTTGCGACGCCGAAGACAATATACGCGCCGGACTCGTCGTCGCTGAAGCCCGGTCCGGGGGCTACTGAGGGAGTCCCGGACTAGGGGGTGTTCGGATAGCCGAACTATCATGATCGTACGGACTCCAAGACTATGAAGATACAAGATTGAAGACTTCGTCCCGTGTCCGGATGGGACTTTCCTTGGCGTGGAAGGCAAGCTTGGCGATACGGATATGTAGATCTCCTACCATTGTAACCGACTCTGTGTAACCCTAGCCCTCTCCGGTGTCTATATAAACCGGATGGCTTTAGTCCGTAGGAGGAACAACAATCATACCATAGGCTAGCTTCTAGGGTTTGGCCTCCTTGATCTCGTGGTAGATCTACTCTTGTAACACACATCATCAATATTAATCAAGCAGGACGTAGGGTTTTACCTCTATCAAGAGGGCCCGAACCTGGGTAAAACATCGTGTCCCTTGTCTCCTGTTACCATCCGCCTAGACGCACAGTTCAGGACCCCCTACCCGAGATCCGCCGGTTTTGACACCGACACCCTCGTTTCCACTCCTCTTTGTTTCCAAGGCTAGGTGTACGGTTGTATGGCGATATGATTGGTGCACAGACTAGCCGACAAGGGCCTTTTGTTCCTTGTCTTGTTTTTGGTAAAGGTAGGAGTATTATTATTTTTGCTTGTTTTTTGGTATGTACCTCTATGCCTTTTGTTCCTTGTGTGGATCCTGG
>NW_021256710.1:0-1272 GCF_002162155.2 Triticum dicoccoides | reverse complement strand
GAGCGGGGTCATATTTCAGGGCCCAATGCATGGTAGTAGCTGTATCTTAAATCACACATACAGATCTCAGTGCTTAAGGTCGGCTTCAATGAAACAACCCACCATGTACTCCTACATGGCCTCTCATCGATACCTTTACCAAATCGTGTTCACCACACCACTCTCATTACCGACATAAACATTTCACTCTAGCCCATCACCCAGATGAACCAGACCTGACACGACTCTAAGCATAGCAGGCATAGCAAGGTAGGAACAACACACACATATGGCTCAATCAACTCCTACACATGCTAGTGGGTTTCATCTAGTTACTGTGGCAATGACAGGTCATGCAGAGGAAATGGTTCAACTACCGTAGCACACAGCAGTTTGAAACGCGTTGTCTTAATGCAGTAAAAGAGAGCAGGAGCGAGAACATGGGATTGTATCGATATGATCAAATGGTTGGTTGCTTGCCTGATGGTTCGATGCACTGATACGGTTCTTCGTTAGGGTAATCACGATACTCCTCGGAGGCAGAACCTGCCGCAAAGAACACCGATACACAACCATCACCAAACAATGTGCAACAATATGATGCATGCATGAAACATAGCAATATGAGTGTGTTGGGCTAATGCAACTAAGACCAGAGGGGTTTGAA
This sequence comes from Triticum dicoccoides, assembly GCF_002162155.2. Lineage (NCBI taxonomy): Eukaryota > Viridiplantae > Streptophyta > Magnoliopsida > Poales > Poaceae > Triticum > Triticum dicoccoides. The sequence goes on along the minus strand of NW_021256710.1, from coordinate 626 downwards.
CCAATTTGAATCAAAGATTCAAATTTCAAACTCAAAACATGGCCTTTTAAAGTGCTTTTCCTTGTTCTGCATTAAACATCAAGTTAACTTGCTTAGTCATGCATGAAAATAGTACAGATGGATAGATTGGATTTTTCTGATCATTTTTCATATATATAATTTGTCTGATTTGGAGTTACAGAATAAAAGTTATGAATTTTTGAAGTTTAAATTATATTCTGGAATTTCCTATATTAGATTAATTCCAGAAAATCAATTATTGCGTCAGCCTGACGTCAGTGTGACGTCAGCAGGTCAACGGAACTGGTCCAGGTCAAACCTGACAGTGGGTCCCACGTGTCAGGGTGATTAATTTAATTAAAGTTAATTAAAACTAAACCTGTTTAATTAACAGGGCTGGGCCCCACCTGTCATTGACTCAGGGGAGTCAACCAGGGCCCACCCGTGGTCAAACCCGGGTCGGCTGCACCGGCGTTTAGCCGCCGGCGAGCCCGACGCGGCGGCGGAAGTGGTTTTGGTCGTTCCGGCCACCAAATGGGTCGCCGAGACCACCAGAGTGGAGCTGGGGACGAGCCGCAGCTCTTGGTGGAGTCCGTTGGGGTCGGGGTGGCCGGAGTTGGCGCCGG
>NW_021256709.1:0-437 GCF_002162155.2 Triticum dicoccoides | reverse complement strand
CAACTTGGAACCTTTTCAGAGTTCATTTCAAATGCTTTTCAATTTCATGGTCTTATAGATCAAAATAATCAGTAAATGCATGAAAAATAACAAATGAATTCAGAAAGGGTTGTAAATTGACGATGTGGATTTGAATGGTGCATTTTGAACACATAAAAACAAGGGGATTCAAATACGTTCAAAAGAAATGAAATCCCTTTGTAACAGATGAATTTCCATATGGAACCCCGATACTTCAAAGGAGATTTTCTGTTTTGTACACGAAGTGCATCTAGTTTTTGCCGTAAGCCTCTCTACTTTCTTGCACATGCTATGTGGGTGAAATGATGATACCATGCCAACTTGGAACATTTTCAGATTCATTTCAAATGCTTTTCAATTTCATGGTCTTATAGCTCAAAATAATCAGTAAATGCATGAAAAATAACAAATGAAGT
>NW_021256708.1:0-636 GCF_002162155.2 Triticum dicoccoides | reverse complement strand
GAGTATAGTGAGGCAGAGGACAACGCATATTGCTTGTGTTGCTATTTATTCAGGGACAACATCAAAGGTAACAAACATGGGCATGATGCATTTGCAGTAGATGGCTTTCGCAATTGGAACAAGCCAGAAAGATTTGTGACTCATGTAGGTGATAGCAACAGTAAAAATTTCATGAACCATAACCTTATCTGCTTTGCAGAAAAAGAATTGTGGAACGAAATTCCAAATGAAGTGATAGTTAAATGTTTTCATGCGTTGAAAGACCATCATGGGATGAAACGGAAGGTAATGCTCTTCTTAAAGCTCTTGCCTTTTTTAATACCGGCCTTCAACATTTGCACTTCCTCTCAATTTGGATCATGTTTTTTATTGTTGTTGCAGGTTGTAGATTAGAGTGTTAGAACAATGTGTCAATGTGCTCTTTTGCAACTTCATAACAAGATATTGTATCTCAAATGGTTAGTTTCCTTTTTACTTTTCAATGAACTTGGTTACCATGTGGATAATAAAGAGATTATCTCTGCATTTTAGTTTACATGGATGTTTTTGCCTTGTTGGTTTATGAATATGGCCATACATTTTTGCCCCCTCTCAATTATTTTCTTAGGTCCGCCCATGTGTTCTACCGCTCGACGC
>NW_021256707.1:8515-14650 GCF_002162155.2 Triticum dicoccoides | reverse complement strand
GCCACCTCGTGGCCGAGATAAAATGGCGTATCAGCCCAAATACCAGCCCGCACCACCACGCCAATTCACTACGGCCCGGGGCAATACGAAAGACCTGCGAGAGATATTGGAAAACAAAGCAGGACAGCAAATATCGATCTATGGATCGCGGGGGGCGCGCCCCAACACATAACGATGACCGTCATGCCGGATACGCTAAGAACAAGTCCGGCCGGGTCGAACATAACTGGCCAGACTTAGTCGCACTGCGTAGCGACATAGTCCGTCATAGAGGTGTCGCACAACCCCTCTACTTCACTAATGAAGTAATAGATCACGAATTCCCTGAAGGGTTTAAACACGTAAACATCGAATCATACGATGGCACAACAGACCCCGCGATATGGATTGAAGATTTCCTTCTCCACATTCACATGGCCCGCGGTGATGACCTACACGCCATCAAGTATCTTCCCCTTAAACTCAAAGGACCATCCCGACACTGGCTGAGTAGCCTGCCGGCGAACTCCATGGGCAGTTGGGAAAACCTGGAGGACGCGTTCCGCAACAACTTCCAAGGCACTTACATGCGACCACCAGATGCTGATGACTTAGGTCACATTACCCAACAGCCTGGAGAGCCAGCCAAGAAATTTTGGACTCGATTCCTAACCAAAAAGAACCAAATCACCGACTGTCCGGATACCAAAACCATAGCAGCCTTCAAACATAATATCCGGGACGAGTGGCTCACCCAATACCTTGGCCAACATAAACCAAAGTCCATGGCGGCCCTAACGACACTCATTACCCACTTTTGTGCGGGTGAAGATAGATGGCTGGCTCGTAACAACAACACAGCAAACACCCCTGACACATCAGAGGCCAGAGACAGCATCCATAAACCTCGACGCAACAAACATAAGCATCACAAGAACAATGATGATGCCCGAGACACGGCAATCAATGCTGGATTCCGTGGCTCCCAGTCTAGTCAGCGGAGAAAGATAACTCAAAAAAGCAAGTCGGGCTCATCCGGCCTGGACCGCATACTTGACCGCCCATGTCAAATTTATGGTACCCCAGGAAAGACAGCTAATCATACCAATAGAGAATGTCGGGTCTTCAAACAAGCCGGCCGGTCACGCGCCGAACACAATAAAGGGGTTTCAAAATAATGAAGACAATGAGCAGCCTAGACCTTCAAGCATTATAGGACAAAATAAACTTATCCGCAAATCAACATGGTGAACGTGATAAACACCACCCTGTAGGTTGTCTTCACATCACCAAACAATCACCATACCGAAGAGTCAGTCTTCGACATTGTCCCCCTATATAGTAACTATTACATACTGCTGGGACGAACCGTGTGGGATCAACTCAACACGGTACCACACCATGCCTCTGGCAAGCTTAAAATACCAGGCCCATGTGACACAGTCACAATCATGGGCAAGGCCGAACTCCACCTCGGCACAGATAACCCGAATATACTTCGGAGAGGGAACAAGCTTCTTCCCGCCCGGTCTCAACAGGTTCCGCCACCCTTGCTCTTCCTATAGCATTAGCCGCACTCATACGCATAAACGTGTCACTCGAATATAGCATATAGAGTTACATGATTCTTACCGGCTGTCATTTCTCATTGACACCTTTCACCAAAACGGCACCCGCACATTGTGTCATGCCTTAATACGCCAGGGGCTTTATTATACCCATACTATGGCAACAAAGTCCGACCACCCTCCCGGTCGCTTGGCACCCCGAACTTATTGCATTATATGCATCAGCTCTGAATCATGTCTTGGGTCATTAGTTGGGTTGCCCGGCTCCCATGTTTTGGTACCTTACGTTCCGCTATATCGGCTAAGGTAGCGCTGGGAGAACTACTACAATTGTGTCCTGGTTATTCCGGACGAGCACCTCAGTAGAGAAACCCGAAAACTTACTGTCATGATAAGGCGAGAGCTGGTCAGCTGTTCGAGAGGTTGTAAAATCTTTAAGGATTTATTCCGCACAATGCCATAATAAATGAAGAGTGTGACGGATCGGTCTTCTGATCAGGTTCCGTTAGAGCCCCTCGTGTGGTCTTCTAAACAGCAGGGGCTGCGCCTACCATACTCGAATTCCTATGGCTAAGTGAGAGTGACAAAGCCCTATAGTCTAATTGCCTGGTTTGCTGTGCTGAACACCTCCTTCAAGGACCCAAAAATGGGATAAAGAGTGCTCAGGTTTATCCCAAACACCCCCGTACTTCCTACGTGGGGGCAGAAGCCGACGACTGGCCAACTCTCAAGATTAATATATAAAACAGCCGTGTAGGAGGAATTTTTTTTCATATAACAGGCAATTCATAAATTAAGGTGACTTTGTTCCGCCTTACAAAGGACAACATGATTGTCCTCATAGAAATATAATGTCTTTGGTATATTGCTCCGCCACAAGGCAGGCTCCTTTCAGTACACCATCATATTATAGTTCGGGCTTGCGGTGCTCTTTCCCCCGGGCGGTCCTTCGGTCATCAACTTTTCAACATCTAGCTTTCCCAGTGCACTTTCGCGTGGGCAAATGCCATTCGTGCACCTTCTATACAGACCGACCGCTTAATGACTTCGAGGCGAGGACAAGCACTCACAATTCGCTTCACTATCCCAAAGAAACTGCTTGGAATTGGCTCGGCGGGCCATAGCCGAACAATCAAGTCCTTCATGGCTAGTTCGGTCGCCTGGTGCAGTTCGACCAGGTGCTTCAGCTGATCAACAATAGGCACCAGATAATTCAGTGCCAAATACTGCGACCAGAAGAGCTTTTCCTCAGTCTTCTTCTCCTCGGCTCGATAGAATTGAGCAGCATCAGATATGCTGCGTGGAAGATCCGCAAACGCCCCTGGAGAAATCAGAATTCAATTTGCCACTTTGACTTTCTCCTCTTACTGCTTATAAATCGCTTTGAATAAGAAAAAGCCTTACCAACAGAGATCTTCCTCGCCTCCTGAATGTCCTTCAGAGAACCTTGGTCTTCCCCCCGAGCATCATTTGCGGCTTGGATAGCTTGGGTGAGTTTGGATTCTTTGATTGATAGACTCTGCTCCAAAGTCTCGCGTTTCTTCACGGCCTCCTGAAGCTCTCGTTCAGCTTCAATGACCCTGGCCTCGTGCTTCTCGCGAAGAGCCTGCTCTATGGTTGCCTTCTTTTCGGCTAAAGCCACAGCCTTCTTCAGCGCCTCAATTTCGGCATTCGTCCCTAGAGCGTGCAATATAAATACTTTCATTAGGCACACCTACTTATTTGTCCTAAACTTAATAAGGTTTTGACATACCTTGATTGTCCTCCAACTTCTTCTTTACCCTGCCAAGTTCTTCTTCGGCCCGCTCCAGACTCTGCTTCAGTCCGGATACTTCCGCAGTATGTGAGGCGGCAGTCGCTGCAAATGCATGTTTATAAAGGAAGAGATATATGTCATGCACTGAGTCTCTTATGGACGGAAAGTTGATCCCCTATCCATTTCTCTCTTTCACCGGACAGTGTATCAGGGGCTACTATCTATACTATGACAAATCTTCTAAAAACTCCTAAAACATACCTCCAAGCCTTTTATAAGGCTCATGCAGGATTTATTTAGTCCACTTTCAGCGGACTGAACCTTCTCAATCACCACGCCCATAAGGGCGCGATGTTCATCGACGATGGAAGCACTCTTTAGCATTGTCGATAAGCTGCCCCCTCTAGTAAAGGGGGGCTACCTGCCTAATCCCGGAGCCTCAAAGGTCTTCGGGACTGTGTCCTGCTGTGGGCCGAATCCAAGATCGCCCCCGCCATCGACAATCATGGGAGCCGCCGCTCCCGTATATCCGGCCCCTGAGGAATGTGAGGGAGTCCTGGATAAGGGGGTATCCGGACAGCCGGACTATATACATCGTCCGAACTATTGAAGCGTGAAGATACAAGACTCAAGACATCGGCCCGTGTCCGGATGGGACTCGCGTTTGCGTGGAAGACAAGCTTGGCGATCCAGATATTATATTTCCTTCCTTGTAACCGACTCCATGTAAACCCTAGCCCTCTCTAGTGTCTATATAAACCGGAGAAGATGGTCCTTAGAAGGGCGATCACAATTACAATCATACCATCATAGGCTAGCTTCTAGGGTTTAGCCTCTACGATCTCGTGGTAGATCTACTCTTGTACTACTCATATCTTCAATATTAATCAAGAAAGAAGTAGGGTTTTACATCCATCGAGAGGGCCCGAACCTGGGTAAACATTGTGTCCCTTGCTTCCTGTTACCATCAGCCTAAGACGCACAGATCGGGACCCCCTACCCGAGATCCGCCGGTTTTGACACCGACATTGGTGCTTTCATTGAGAGTTCCTCTGTGTCGTCGCTTTGAGGCTTGATGGCGTCTTCAATCGCCAACAACACCGTCCAGGGCGAGACTTTTCTCCCAGGACAGATCTTTCTGTTCGGTGGCTTTGTACTGCGGGCCAATTCGCTTGGTCATCTGGAGCAAATCGATAGCTACGCCCCTGGCCACTAGGTCAGGATCGGAAACTTGAACTACATGGCGGATATTCACGGAGACTTGATCTTCGATGGATTCGGGCCTTTGCCAGGAGCGCCGAACAGTCACGACGAGCATGGCCTAGACCTGCTGTCGGACAATGTTCGGGATATCATCCCTGCAGTAGCCCCAGATCTAAATCTGGAGCAGGTTGCGTTGCCTAAGGACGGACGGGTGGACCCCGCCCCGCAGTCCGCATACTCATCGGTGATAGAGCCGAATACAGGTCTCACCTCTGTTGAGACCTATAACCTCGGGCCCCGGACTTGCATCCGGTTGTTGGTTCCGGTCCACACACCCTCGAGCCAGCCAATCCAGGTTGGGCTCCGGTAATGGAGTTTACCGCTGCAGACATCTTTCAGCACTCGCCCTTTGGAGACATGCTGAACTCATTAAAGTCTCTCTCTTTGTCAGGAGGCTCTGGGCCGAACTATGTCCAGCTTGAATGGGAAGCAGGCGACGAAGGAATTCACTGCCCACCCACCACCCACTTCATTGCCACGGTCGATGATTTAACCACGTGCTTGACTTCGACTCCGAAGACATCGATAGTATGGACGACGATGCAGGAGATACACAGGAGCCACCGCCCGCAGGGTGGTGGACAGCCACCTCTTCATACAATATATATATGGTGGACACTCCGAAAGAAACCAATGGCGACGAGGCAGGGGAGGATAACCCCTGAGGAGAAAAAGCAAAGCATGGGCGTCTTCGACACCGCTCCAAGCCCCGCCACATCAATACCGGCCCCGGAGATAAAAGCAATCTGGATGGTGCCGAAGAGGAATACAGCCCTGATCAGCCTACCTTCAAGCAGGCCGGACCGGCTACGGTGGGATACTTGGAGAAGGACAACTATACACCCCCCCCCCCTCTGAAGACAAGGTAAGCCTCGGCAATGACGAATTCGGCGTGCCTGAAGATCCAATGGAACAAGTTCGCTTCAAGCGACGGCTCATAGCCACGGCAAGGAGTCTGCAAAGGAAGCAAGAGCAGCTTAAAGCTGACCAAGATTTGCTAGCGGATAGGTGGACCAAGATCCTGGCCACCGAAAAGTACGGATTCAACCGCCCTAACAAAGGGCATACGCGGCACAACTGGCTACCTCAACCTAAGCAGGAGAACCAATGGCACACAACCCGACGTCCACACACCACTAAGGTCCAAGATAGTAAGAAGGATACACGAAGAGGCATCCTCAAGCCTCGGGGCAATGGTCATAAACGTCAAGTCAGGGAAGCTGGTGCCAAGTCCAGCAACTCCCAGTCCGGTCAACGGACAAAGAACAGCTTAAGCCTATTCGGACCAAGGTACATACTTGATCAACCATGTGAAATTCACGGTACTCCTAGAAGGACGGCAAAGCATACCAATAGAGAATGCCAGATCCTCAAAACAAAGCGACCGGTCGTGTGCCAGAAACAATGAAGGGAGGCGTCTAGTCAAGAGACCCCCCCAGAGCACAACAGTACGGCTGATCGCCCCCTATCATACAAACCACAACAACTCAATTGTCGTACCCCTAGACCTAGTAGTCCAGGGGCTCCATAACACATAAAGCCCCCGCGGGTACAAATCTACAAATAACA
>NW_021256707.1:6654-7508 GCF_002162155.2 Triticum dicoccoides | reverse complement strand
ACCTCAGTAGAGAAAGCCGAAAACTGACTGTCATGATGCAGCGAGAGCTGGTCAGCTGTTCGAGAGGTTGCAAAATCCTTAAAGATTTATTCCGCATAACGCCACTATAAATGCAGATTGCGACGGATCGGTCTTCCGATCAGGCGCCAATAGAGCCCCTAGTTCGGCCTTCCGAACACTAGGGGCTGCGCCGGCCATACTCGAATTCCTATGGCTAAGTGAGAGTAGTAAAGCCATATAGTCCGATTGCCTGGTTCGTGGTGAGAAACACCTCCTTAAAAGGACCCAACCATGGGATAGAGAGTGTTCGGATATATCCGAAGACCACTGTATTTTTTACGTGGGGGCTGAAGCCGACAACTGGCCAACTCTCAGAATTTACATACAATAAACAGCCGCACAGGAAGAACATATGTTCAAACAAAATAGGCAATATATAATAAAAGCGCCATTATCCCATATTACAAATATCGGTATGAATGCCCTCAGGGAAACATAATGTCTTTGGTTCACCTATCCGCCGCAAGGCGGGCCCCCTTCAGTACACCTTCATAGTACAGTTCGGGCTTGCGGTGCTCCTTACCCTCCGGCGGCCCCTCATTCATCAGCTTCTCCGCATCAAGCTTGCCCCAATGCACTTTTGCACGGGCAAACGCCATACGTGCACCTTCTAGACAGACTGATCGCTTGATAGCATCAAGCCGAGGACAGGCGCCCACAATCCTCTTCACGAGTCGAAATTAACTGCTTGGAATTGGCTCCGCAGGCTATAACCGGACAACCAAGTCCTTCATGGCTAGTTCGGCCACCTGGTGCAGTTCGACCAGCTGCTTCAGCTGATTGATAAAAGGCAT
>NW_021256707.1:0-3568 GCF_002162155.2 Triticum dicoccoides | reverse complement strand
ACATCTTTGGAAAACCTCTCTTCGATGGAAAAGAAGAGTGCTTGGGCGTTAGGGCTCGAGCAGAGGGGAATGAGTTAGCGGAAGGAGAAGGTGTGGGTAAAGAGGAAGAGACCTTATCTCTTTATAAGAGATGGTAAAAGCGTTTTGCGCCTTCCCACATGCCTGATGGAACCCGCTCACCTCCCACTCGCTGCGATTAGCGGTGCGGTTAGATTACCCATACCTTTATTGATGAGAATCCCGTTATAAGGGGACACGATCTCTGCTTTGACAAGACGTGTCAAGGAAACCGCCTCGCAATACGCGATGTGGCTGGTTGTGGAAAAACAGTTCAAATAATGACCTGACTGTAATGGCATATCACATCGTCTAAAAAGTTGTCAGCTAAAGTATCATTCTCTCTACGGTGGTATGTGAAGATCATCTTGCAGATCCGGCATGGTCTACGTGTTCGATAATAACCTTGGAGTATTTAGAAGGAGGAACCCGCCTTGCAATGCCGAAGACAATACTGCGCGCTAGACTAATCGTCATTGAAGCCTGGTTCAGGGGCTACTGAGGGAGTCCTGGATTAGGGGGTATCCGGACAGCCGGACTATATACATCGTCCGGACAATTGAAGCATGAAGATACAAGACTCAAGACTTTAGCCCGTGTTTGGATGGGACTCTCCTTTGCGTGGAAGACAAGCTTGGCGATCCGGATATTATATTTCCTTCCTTGTAACCGACTCCATGTAAACCCTAGCACTCTCTGGTGTCTATATAAACTGGAGAGGATGGTCCTTAGAAGGCCGATCACAATTACAATCATACCATCATAGGCTAGCTTCTAGGGTTTAGCCTCTATGATCTCGTGGTAGATCTACTCTTGTACTACTCATATCTTCAATATTAATCAAGCAGGAAGTAGGATTTTACCTCCATCGAGAGGGCCCGAACCTGGGTAAACATTGTGTCCCTTGCTTCCTGTTACCATCATCTTAAGACGCACAGATCGGGACCCCCTACCCGAGATCCGCCGGTTTTGACACCGACAGTATGCGCCTCCTGGTCTAGATCCTTCTGGTATGACACCTCGGTGTCATGCCTGAGTTTCGGGGAAGGGGCCTTCGGAGGCGTCTCGCTCTCTAGGGCATCTGAGCTCAATGAATCCTCCGATGAGGACTATTCGGCGCGAGACCTAGCCGGGCTGCAAAAAGTGTGGCACCAATTAATTCATTATTCCTCAATAATCCTGGATGCATAGGTGTGTTCGGACTTCGTGTACTCACGAGTTTTCCAGGGGCAGGGCCCTGGGATCCCACTCTAGGCTGTTGTCGGTTGCCATAGTGGACGCCTCTGGCAGGGGAGTTTTTCCCTTCTTAGGCAATTCGGCCTCCAGAGATGAGGAGGCCGTCCTTTTCTTTCCTTCCCCCGTGGGGGACTCCTCTTATTCCTCCTCTTCTTCCTCTTCAGAGGAGAGATGTGTATTGGAGTCTTCGGATTTTGTGTCTGAAGCACTGCGACAACGAAGGCTGCTCCTGGTCTCCTTGGCCTCTTTATGGGCCTCTTTCTTTGACGCCTCGTAAGGCGCCGGGACCAGCATTTTCTTCAGAAGTGGTCCGGCTGGTTCTTGTGGTAGCGGGGCTAGACAGTGTATCCGCCCCGCCTTCTTCGTCCATTCCTAGGATGATTATGGGAAGCACATTAGAGCATCTTCCTCGAGATATACCAATGAAACATATGGATGGACGAAACATAATCATGCCTTACCGGACTTGCAAGGTGGGACAGTTGGTACCCGCGGTCCGCTGTGGAGTCCGGCCACGGTTTGTCGGACTTAAAAAGCACCTTCCATATGTCCTTGTGTGAGGAGCCATAAAGCGATCGCATGGTCTGGTGCTCGGCCGGGTCATACTCCCACAAATTGCAGGCTCGGTGCTGACAACGAAGGACCAGGCGGACCAACATCACCTGGACTACATCAACAAGCTTGATGACCTTGTCTTCCATACCCTTGACGCGTGTCTGGAGCACTGACAGTTCGTCAAACGAGGACCAATTCAAGCCTTTTTTGGGCCGGGATGTGAGCCGCACGGGGGCTCCGCATCGGAATTCAGGAGCAGCGGCCCACTTTTTGCCGCGCGGTTCAGTGATGTAGAACCACTGTTGCTGCCACTCCTTGATGGAATCATTGAAAGTCCCTGAGGAAGTCCTGGATTAGGGGGAGTCCGGATGACCGGACTATAACCTTTGCCCGGACTCCTGGACTATGAAGATACAAGATTGAAGACTTCGTCCCATGTCCGGATGGGACTTTCCTTGGCGTGGAAGGCAAGCTTGGCGATACAGATGTGTAGATCTCCTCCCATTGTAGCCGACTCTATGTAACCCTAGCCCTCTCCGGTGTCTATATAAACCGGAGGGGTTTTAGTCCGTAGGACGAACAACAATCATACCATAGGCTAGCTTCTAGGGTTTAGCCTCTCTGATCTCGCGGTAGATCTACTCTTGTACTACCCATATCATCAATATTAATCAAGTAGGAGTAGGGTTTTACCTCCATCGAGAGGGCCCGAACCTGGGTAAAAACATCGTGTCCCTTGTCTCCTGTTACCATCCGCCTAGACGCACAGTTCGGGACCCCCTACCCGAGATCCGCCGGTTTTGACACCGACATTGGTGCTTTCATTGAGAGTTCCTCTGTGTCGCCACCTTTAGGCCCGATGGTTCCTTCGATCATCAGCGATGATGCGGTCCAGGGTGAGACTTTTCTCCCCAAACAGATCTTCGTATTCAGCGGCTTTGCATTGCGGGCCGATTCTCTTGGCCATCTGGAGCAGATCGAAAGCTACGCCCCTGGCCATTAGGTCAGGTTTGGAAGTTTGAACTACATGGCTAACATCCGCGGAGACTTGATCTTCGACTGGTTCGAGACACAGCCGAGCGCGCCGCACTGTCAGGATGGGCATGATCTAGCTCTACCGCCGAATAGTGCCCAGGAGGCCGCCCCAGTGTCCGCTCCGACCCTTAGCTCGGAGCCGACTGCGCCAATCGAGGACGGGTGGCTGGACACTGCCTCGGGGGTTACAATCTCTACGGCGATCGAGCCGAACACCAGCCTTGTCCTTTGCAAAGCTCGTGACTCCAAGGTGTCGGACTCCTTTCCGGACTCCGAACCTTCCGCACCCCTGCCGATCGAACCCGATTGGGCGCCGATCATGGAGTTCGCCGCCGCTGACATCTTTCAGCACTCGCCCTTCGGCTACATTCTGAATTCAGTAAAGTCTCTCTCTTTGTCAGGAGAGCCCTGGCCAGACTATGGTCAGCAAGGTTGGGATGCGGACGGCGAAGAAATTCAAAGCCCACCCACCACCCACTTCGTAGCCACTATCGATGATTTAACCGACATACTCGACTTCGACTCCGAAGACATCGACGGTATGGACGACGATGCAGGAGACGAACAGGAATCAGCGCCTATAGGGCACTGGACAACCACCTCATCTCACGATGTATACATGGTGGACACACCTAAAAGAAACGATGACAAGGAACAAAGGGACGCAACGAGGGATCGTTCCCTC
>NW_021256706.1:0-389 GCF_002162155.2 Triticum dicoccoides | reverse complement strand
GTACACGAAGTGCGTCCAGTTTTTGCCGTGACCCTCTCTACTCTTTCGCACAAGCTATGCAGGTGAAATTATGATACCATGCCAAGTTTCAACATTTTCAGAGTTCATTTTGTAGTGATTTTCAATTTCACGGTCATTTAGCTCTCTAAACAATTAGGTAAATGACCAAAAAATAACAAATGATGTCAGAACATGTTGGAAATTGATGACGTCGCTTTGAATGCTGCATACTAAACACAAAAGAAGTCCGGAGTTCAAATAAGTTTAAAAAACATTGAAGTGGCCGTCTAACAGATGAGTTCTCGTCCGAAACCCTGATACTCCGAAAGAGTTTGTCCAGTTTGTACACGAAGTGCGTCCAGTTTTTGCCGTGACCCTCTCTACTCTTT
>NW_021256705.1:0-440 GCF_002162155.2 Triticum dicoccoides | reverse complement strand
GGAGCTCAATCTACCGTCAGCACCAATGAATTTGGTCTCTGAAAGTGCTCCTCTGACAGTTGGGGATGCAGATCTGAAGGGGGAATTAAAGAAGATGAACAAGAACTTGAAGCAGATGATTCAATTGAACAAGCAGGCGAATCTGATAGCTTTATGATTTTATCCCGTTTATTTTTGTGTAGTTTCTCTAGGATTTGCTTACTTGCTGGTCATCACTCGTTAGAGATGTTATTAGTGTGGTTCATGTGCTCTAGAATTTGGTTAAATTTGTGGATCATGTGCTATACGATTTGCTTAATTTTGTGGATCATGTGCTCTATGCTCTGTGTTGCTTAATTTGTGGATCATGTGCTCTATGTTCTGTGTTGCTTAATTTGTGGATCATGTCAGGTTTGTACACTTTTAGTTTCTTTTGTTTCGTCAGACAACACCGACCGTAG
>NW_021256704.1:0-1190 GCF_002162155.2 Triticum dicoccoides | reverse complement strand
ATTTCTTCACCGTTTGGGTTGATTTCTTCGCCATTTTCTTCTCTGTTTCCATAGTGTGGTGCTCCTGTAACATCATCAGGTGTCTCATGCGCAAGAGGGTTAGGGTTAGCCAACATATGATCACAACAATTATCAACACCCCCTTGATCATAACCAGAGAGACTTGGAGGAAGCAAGAGAATTTCTTGTTGAAGTAGAGCACTAGCGTTTGGATGAAGACCAGAAAAAGGGAATTTGGTCTCATCAAAAACCACATCGCGTGATATATAGACTCGACCAGTGGAGATGTCAAGACACTTTACGCCTTTGTGTTGGGCGCTGTATCCAAGGAAAGCACACTGGATTGATCAAAACATGAGCTTGCGTTTGTTGTATGGGCGTAGGTTAGGCCATCACGCACACCCAAACACACGAAGAGTGGAATAGTCAGGTTTGACATGAAGAAGGCGTTCTACTAGAGTTTCATTATTTATGACACGACTAGGGAGCATGTTGATAATGTGAACAACAGTAAGAAACGCTTCGTCCCAAAACTTTAATGGCATGGACGCATGAGCTAAAAGAGCAAGACGAACTTCAACAATGTGACGGTGTTTGCGCTCAGCTGAGCCGTTTTGTTGGTGAGCGTGGGGGCATGACACATGGTGTGAGATGCCAAGGGTTTGGAAGAAGGAGTTCAACTTCTCGTATTCCCCTTCCCAATCGGATTGGACAACAATGATTTTGGAATCAAATTTACGCTCAACAAGTGCTTGAAAGTTTTTAAACACTTGGAAAACGTCGGATCTTTTCTTAAGGAGATAGATCCATGAAAACTTGCTATAGTCATCAATAAAGCTTACGTAGTAAGTGTGCCGTCAAGGCATGCTCCGGCTGAAGTAGCTCGGTGGAAGCCACGCTGCTTCTCCGCTGAGATGGCGGGGTAGCTTAGGGGGAAGCTTCGGTAGTACGTTTGCTGCGATTTGCTTCTCGTTCCTCTATCGCTTGTACCCTTGCTTGCAGCGCCTGCATTTGGGTCTGCTGCACTTTTTTCCTCCTCTCATGGGATTTGTAACCGCCTGCGTCCGGAAACCCAACCTTCCACGGAATGGAGCCTGGCGTGCCTCGTGTCCGTCCAGGGTGCTCAGGATTCCCGAGGGCCATTGTGAGCTCGTCGTTCTCTCTATCTGGAAAGAACGTCCCTTGCTGCG
>NW_021256703.1:0-1292 GCF_002162155.2 Triticum dicoccoides | reverse complement strand
GACAGAAGTGCACAATCATCAGTACATAAGGCACCAGAATAATCAATGTGAAACGATACAACAGCCAGAGTTAATTTCTAGAGGAGTTTGGTTATCTTAGGCATACTTAGGAAAATCAAAATCCAATCACTGTAAATCTAACAACCCAAAATACACCTCTTTCAGGAGCAAACGCCAAAACCACTACATGCCACTTAACCCATAAACCCACAGCTGTGGACGAAGGCTCAAAGTAAAATCATTGAATCCTGGTTCCTTGGGTAGGTTACTATACAGAGATAGGGAGAAGCTGGGTAAATCCATACCTCTCTGTAGTGGCGACGTTTACGGACTCTGTCTGTGCAAGGGAATTGAATGACGGAGACCTACACCTTCCTCCCAGAGCCCAGCCATCTCACTCCCTCCTATTGACCCACTCCTTTCTAGGTTCATGCTGCTGTTTCACTTTGGCTGTGGGCTTCATTCCTCCAACTACAATGAAACATCAAAGATTTTAAGCACTGAAAAGAGCAAAAGATAGGGCAGGGGAGAGGGACGAGGCGTACCATTGCCAGAGGAGTCAAAGAAGAAATCACGCAGGAGTGAGAGCCAGCGCAGGCAGAGCTACTTTTCTAGGAAGAAACACACAGAGCAGCGTCTCGGTAAAGAGGCAAACTATGGTCATGTACACCTACGCGTGTGAGAAAACTGCATAAGGGAACCTTCATGACGAACAAATCAAAACAAATCAAAAGGGGGGAGGAGATCTTGAGGAACAAGAAATCTGAACTAACCATTTGATGGCCACAAGTAATTCTAGTTTTCTAGACTCAACAAATACCAAACAGAATTCTCTTATCAGTTATCACAATTGACAGGCTCGAGCAAATGACTACTACTCCGTCGATACATTTTAATTGTCGTTGACTTAGTACAAAGTTGTACTAAGTGCTGACTTAGTACAAAGTCAGTGATTATTAATATGGATCGGAGGGAGCAACACATACAAGAATGAGATAGAAATTACAAACTGGGAAGAACTACAAAGTCAACCATATTCTCCAAAAAATAAGATTAAACTAGGGAAATCAACATGGCCAAGACATCCAAACAAAGAATTCATCTATATCATCAACCTGGAAAAAAGGAATTCGTCTATATCATGTTGACCATCCAGAAGTGACCAAATAGGATCCAGTACAATATTTCTTGATCAAACCATAACATAGAACATATTCAGAGACCAAGCCCTTGTAAGATGACCATTTTAAACATGCAAATAATCCTACTAATGACAAGCTACAATCAAGATA
>NW_021256702.1:0-806 GCF_002162155.2 Triticum dicoccoides | reverse complement strand
TCTTAGAGATCTTCATCCAACACGATGACGATGGAAGGAAACTCTACAGGAAACGTGTGACGTCCGGGTAATCAAGCTACAGTGAACCTCTGCTAATAATTCCACGTCACCTTGATTATTGTTACTAATCTCGCGTTAGTTCGAAACCGGTTCAAATTTCAAATTTACAATCAAGTCAAACCATTAAAGTTTTCAAAAGTCAAAACTAAAATGTTCTTAATGTGACAAATAAATCATGGATATTATTGGTGGAGTAACAACATCTTTATAAAATAATTAGATACCCTAAAGTGATTAAAACAACATCAAAGCAATTAGTTATACTCCTAATATATTTTACCAAATACTAAACTATTTTTATTCTGAGGTAAAACTTCTTAGAACAGTGGATTATTTTGACACACTATTTTTGGAGCTATTGTCATCTTTTACTAAACCAAGAATAAAGAGTAACTAAAATAAAATAGAAAAGAATAACAAAAAAAACAACAACAACAAAAGAAAATAAAAGTCCCCCCCCCTCGCTGGGCCTCGGCCCAGCTGGCCACGGGGCTAACCAGGCCGCTCAGCCGGCCCACTTGGCCTGGCCTCCCCCACTCATTCCCTTATCCCCTCGCAACCGCAAACCCTAGTGGTTCCCTCCCCACTCGTCCCCACTTCCCCTCCCCACGATCCCCCTCGCCCCGATCCCCTCCCCCTCTCCGCTCGTTCTGGATCGGGGCACGAACCCGCCGACGCCATGACGCCGTCGCCGACCACGGTCGCCGGAGCCGCCCCCTCGTCTACCTCCACCTCGTCGGGCGCCT
>NW_021256701.1:0-846 GCF_002162155.2 Triticum dicoccoides | reverse complement strand
AGAACCAAACCGAAGCAAGAT
The DNA here is from genome assembly GCF_002162155.2 of Triticum dicoccoides. Classification (NCBI taxonomy): domain Eukaryota; kingdom Viridiplantae; phylum Streptophyta; class Magnoliopsida; order Poales; family Poaceae; genus Triticum; species Triticum dicoccoides. Next base: position 825 of record NW_021256701.1, on the reverse strand, counting down.
CATCGGTGTCGTGGAAGAAGGCGCCTCCTTGGCGGATGTGTCTGTCGTACCATGTGACACCAGCCCCTTAGCCGGCTCCCATGGTGCGCTCTCAGGCCCCTTGTCCTAATTCCCGGGTGCACCATCACCCTTAGTCGTATCCATGTCCTGAATCTCATCTCCCTCCTGAGGTATAAGTGTATCATCAATCTCAAGCTCAAGCATATGTGACTCCGGCATGCGTCCACTTGACCACATCCGGTACGAACTCCAAACTGAGTAGACTGACAAGTAACCTCGCTGCTCCGTGTGCCCGAGTAAAAGGCATATCAACCTGTTCCGTCTTACCGATGATAGAACCCAGACTCCAAGCCACCAAGAAGTGATTAATATATTTGTGTGGTTCACCATAGAAGCGAAACCAGACCTTCTCTAAAGGTGTACCCTCGGGGTCTTTCTCCTTCTACTCATCAAAGGCCAAGATAATGTTTGTACTTTGTACTCTGCACATGCCATACTTAAGTGTATGTACCTGATCCTTCTTAGTGAGAAAATCAACCTTGTAAGTCTGGTGCTCCAACTTGAGAAGGTCCCACTGATGGTTGCCTGGTACTCAGTCCTGCAACTGTCGCACAATGTGCGCCTCTGTTACAGTCTCATTGGTAACCTTGACAACAACATGGAACGAGCTCTCTTGCACATGTGTCATAGGTGCCACATCAGGTGACTCAAAAAACATAAGCTCCTGACAGCGAACTCCATAGATATTGACCACCGGTTTGGGGCCAGTAAGCAGCGGACACTCACCGGTTGTATGTTGCGATCTACAACAGTAATCACATAATT
>NW_021256700.1:0-1574 GCF_002162155.2 Triticum dicoccoides | reverse complement strand
TACAACCTAACGACTTGGGCCCCAAGTTTGTATGTAAAATGAAGTACGACTCATTATGAGTGGCTATTGTGAAACCTCATGCGACGACATCAGAGACTCTTCATTATCTGATGAACTACCGACATGCTATGACTTGATTCTGCCCAAGGGCAAGGTCTTCAACGACCAAAATGGTATCATGCTCAGAACCACCATTTGGGTATGGTACAATGCTCATGGTGGGCCCCTAGGCTGGACTGATTTACTTTTGCTGCAAAACGATATTTATTTTTAGGCTTGTTGGACATGTCGGCTGTGTGCATCGCGCTATGCAGAGGCCGGACATTCTTCAATGCGGTTGTATCACCTCGATATATCAATTGAATGAAATGTTCTTTATCGAAAAAATGCTCATGGTGGGCGTGCCCTTTATGGAACTGATCATGACAACAATTACTTAGTTTCCACAACTCGTCAAAAATGAAGGTCGGTAAGAGTAGTTGAATTTTTTGATGGATCGGGCAATGGATAATCAGACGTTTGATTATGTGAGTCAATCTATGGTGGTCTGTACCTGGTGTACTTGATTGCTTGCTTCTCGATATCTGCGTCTTTATATGTTGAGTTGAGCTAGTACCATTTTTGGACATCATCTATTGAGTTAAGCTATTGGAACTATCACATTTCTTTTGTAGATGGACTTTGAAATTCTGAGCATGTGGTAACTATTTTTTAGGATAAATAAGTGGGAAAGACTTTTTAGGACTAAATGTGATAACTGGCAATTAGTAAGAGCTTCATTTAGATATTCTGTCAGTTTTTTTAAGAAAGACAGTCAAAGGACATCTTAGCTGATAATTATCAAGGAAACCATGCAATACAAGAGGTAAATACTCCTGTGGTGCTTCAACTTGTCACGGATGTTCACTTTAGTGCCTGAACTTGAAAAATACGCCGAACTGGTTCTAAAACTTGGCATGAACGTGCAAATACGGTGTTAATCACATCCGTAGACGTAAAGTGTGTCGACGTGGCACCATATATGGCTGATGTGGCACTAACATGGCATGAGGCCCACTTATAGCTATAAGAAACAAAATTACTTGAATACTTATACGTCTCTATGACAAGTGGGCTCGCTTGTCACTACCTTAGCCCACTTATATATCTATAAGAAACAAAATTACTTTTCTTTGAACATTGAACATAATTACTTCAACACTTATATGCCTCTATGACTAGTGGGCTCGCCCGTCAGTACCTTAGAAAAAATCACAAGAAAAATGCGGCTAAAGGGAAACAAACCAACAGCTTGACGCTTGCGCGCTGCTCGCGCTAGCCACTACAGCTAACACATTTTGATGTCAGAAATGACCCCTCATTGTTAATGTATTCAACGCTAAACCCATGTGTCCATAAATAGTTGCAACCAGTGGCCCCTTTTGCACACCTTTTTTTCGAAAAAATGTAAAAAATACGTAAATAATAATCATAATAATAAAAGTAAGATTCAAATATTCATTTTGTTTTTAGAAATTACCTCATGCCACCCAAATATCCATGTGCACACAAAGTAAATATATTAGAGTAATACC
>NW_021256699.1:0-552 GCF_002162155.2 Triticum dicoccoides | reverse complement strand
CATATAGACATATTTTAGAGTATAGATTCACTCATTTTGCTTTGTTGGAGTCAACAACGGCTAGGTAGACCAGCCCGGTATGGACTTGGTGCAATCATCCGAGTAGGATTTAGATAGGCTAGTTTAGCTTCTTTAAATACCTATGTACCCCTGTGTTGTAACACCAGATCGATCAAAGCAATAAAGTACAAAGGCACATCATCTCTCTCACGCACGCGCAGGTCTCCCAAACAAGTTTTTTCCTCCTGTCCCTGGCGGTTGGAACCCTAGCCGCCGCCAGGAGGCCCAATCTTCCAGCGCCGTCCTTCGGCGGCTCCCCTCCGCCGGCGACCTCGGTCGTCGGTGGTGACGGGGTCGCCGGATCCACGCGTGTGGATCGGTTTTACTCTCTAGTAGTTTAGATTTTTAGGCTGTTCATCGTCTTTGTTTCGGCGGCGACGATGACAGCGCTGAATAAAGATTCTTCGGATCCTTCCTTGACAAGGCCATTGGTCCTATGGTTGGGGATGGATTTGGAAACCAGTTTGTTCAAGCAAGGATAGCGTGGCGGCG
>NW_021256698.1:0-987 GCF_002162155.2 Triticum dicoccoides | reverse complement strand
CCAGCTTCTCTTCTCGCGCATCTTTACAGTGGACTCGGGCCAGACACAGAGCAACATCCGCACCACACCGAGCCGAGGACTTCTTCCATTCCTGCACTCGACCAGGGATCGTGTTCAAGCGGGCCATCAGCGACTCAAGGTCATTCTGAAGTGTCTCCTCAGGCCAGAGCGTCGAGTCGATGCGAGATGTGGCGGCCTTCAGCCTTGCGAGATAGTCCACGACAGCTGCAACACGAGACTCCAGTCGGAAAACATCCATGGCAACTTCATCGTTCACCGGGGAATTGACGGGGTCGAGGTTTGGCTCCAGCCGGCTAGTTTCTTCTTCAAAGTTTTGACAAAATTCTGCAAGGATGATCACTAAGTCAAGGGGATGGTCGAATGGAAAAACCACAATTGGAAATGTTTTGCCAAGCATAGAGGTTTACCTTCAAGCATAAGAAACAGCTTCTTGGCAAGACCACTCAGGAAGGCTTCCAGATCGGTTTTCTTCCCAGTCAATTTGCTGACTTGGTCGGTCAGGGAAACTTTATCAGTTTTTAGTCGACTGATCTCCTTGTTGGCGATCCCAAGAGCAGCTTTCAGATTGGTATTGTCTTGTTCAAGCTTGGTGACTGAAGCTAACTTCTCGTCAGCAAGCTTGATCTTCTCAGCGAGTTCGAGGTCTTTCTTCTGTTGGGCCTCCCTTACCTTACCTGCAAGTTACAGCAAGGTCAGATTTTGAAACAAGCAAGGGGAAAAGCAGTCGTCAAGGTCTCACCAAACATACCTTCGGTCTCCTCCTTTGCCTTCGTCAGCTTCTCTTGAACCAGCTTCAAGCTCAGCTCGAGTTGAGTGTGCTTGTTTTCCAGCTCAGAGTAGCGAGCCACAAGATCACAGGAGTTCTGCGAAGAACCAATCGACTAAATGTCAAATATAATTCACTTCCGAGTGAAAAAGGAAAAAACACACGCTTCTAAGACTACAGCCGAATACAAGCATTCGACC
>NW_021256697.1:0-435 GCF_002162155.2 Triticum dicoccoides | reverse complement strand
GATGTTGCATGGTACTGTAGGCGACATCGCCTGAGAGCAACGAGTGGATGGAGTCAGGCGGGGTGGTGGCACGCTGGGCATGAGGAGCGGTGGGGTCTCCGCTCGGTTTTGGAGCACGGGCGGACACGGTGGACATCACATGAGCCCGGACAATGGGCCTGGCTGCCTCTAATTATTTATCAAACCGGCTAACCCTCTTTGTGTGTTTTGTTCAACAGATCACCCCAAATAATGGTGTTTTGTCGTCTAAAAAAATAATGGTGTTTTGTGAAGAAAAAAACAATTTGTGCTTTTACACGAAGAAATGAGTGGCAATAAAATTTGATCCACATGTGTGGGTACATATATACACCCATATTCGAATAGCAGTGTCCATGGTTTATAGACGACTCAATGAACCGTAGCGTTGGATTAGGTAACTACTGCAACCTTAAC
>NW_021256696.1:0-499 GCF_002162155.2 Triticum dicoccoides | reverse complement strand
CTCAAAATAATCAGTAAATGCATGAAAAATAACAAATGAAGTCAGAAAGGGTTGTAAATTGATGGTGTGGCTTTGAATGGTGCATTTTGAACACAGAAAAACAAGGGAGTTCAAATAAGTTCAAAAAAATGAAATCCCTTTGTAACAGAGGAGTTTCCGTATGAAACCCTGATACTTCGAAAGAGATTGTCTGTTTCGTGCACGACGTGTATCCAATTTTTGCCGTAACCCTCTCTACTTTCTCGCACATGCTATGTGGGTGAAATGATGATGCCATGCAAACTTGGAACCTTTTCAGAGTTCATTTCAAATGCTTTTCAATTTCATGGTCTTATAGCTCAAAATAATCAGTAAATGCATAAAAATAACAAATGAAGTCAGAAAGGGATGTAAATTGATGGTGTGGCTTTGAATGCTGCATTTTGAACACAGAAAAACAATGGAGTTCAAATAAGTTCAAAAAAATTGAAATCCCTTTGTAACAGACGAGTTTCCGTAT
>NW_021256695.1:0-1012 GCF_002162155.2 Triticum dicoccoides | reverse complement strand
GGTCGTTGCATGCGTGTGAACAGGAAGAAATGCTTGACCAGTGCATGTGCCGTACAAGGACAAAACCATCGGAAAGCAACGGCAAAACCGTTGATTAGTTTGACGGGATTGGCTAATTGGGATGAAGATATCTTGTATTTTTAAATAGCCCTGGTCCATCATCCAATCCAACCTGTGAACTTCATCCAATCATCCAATCCAACCCGTGAAGTTCAGCTTCTTGCCTTGACTGTAACATGAACATGAATCATTTGCTTGAACAAGAATGCCTCGACAATATAATTGTCATGGCCAATAACAGTGTCCTAATTGCGTGTGGTGAATGCGGTTTTAATTTCGGTCAAGATCTTCAGCGGAACATTGGAGAACTTGGTAAGAACATGCTCGTCGCGATCGACCGATGCACGCATGTGTGACCGCTGACCAGTAGCCTAGCTAACTGCTGGGTGATTTTCGTCGGTCTTTGAGTGTCCGTTGATGTCGATGCACAAATAAATTCCAACTTTTAACAGAGCTTGACTGAGTTTTTTTTGCGGGGAGCATGAGTCTGTCCACGTAGCATTCAATATTACTCCTTCGAATTCTATCAACACGTTATTTGGGATGTGGTTAGATGAAATAGATTCAGAAACGGCGAGACATATGCGTGTAGGAGTGTGTGCTTTATTATGGGCAGTATGAAACTGCAGGAATGATTTGGTTTTTAACAAAACAACAAATATTCACTTCTTGCAGGTTATTTTTCGGGCCACTTCGTTGATCCGTATGTGGTCGCTACTCATTCCGACGGATGCCAGGGAGCGTATGGTTACTGGGTCTATCCGGTGGGAGACGGTAGCACGGGCTATCTTCAACCGGTTTGGATGACGGTCATGTGAGTTTAGTTTCCTATCTTCTCTTTTGCCTGTCAGTTGTGTCTATCCTGTTATTATGTGTTTTTGCTCTATGTGAGCATTTTTTTCATTTTCAGACTTGAAGACTTTGTTGAACCTTTGCTTATTAATAATATGGT
>NW_021256694.1:0-2069 GCF_002162155.2 Triticum dicoccoides | reverse complement strand
TGAAGCCATATATCCTGAACCTTCCAAGAAGCCTCTTTGTCTTCAGAATGCCGAGCACCAAAGCTTCACTCAACCCATTGAAGGTGTTCAAGCAGCAACACGAATCTATCCATTGGCTGGAAACACTCGTCTGCCTCATCGAGCACCCACTGAAGCCACTGAAAGCACCATTGCCCAAAGGCCTCGGAAGCATTCTCACGTTCTCAATGACCGAGAACTTCTTGTGGCCCTTCATCAGAAACAAGATAAGCATCATTTCTGGCTCAAGAGACAGATGCAAAGCCTCTTGGTGGATGTCAATCGCATTTGCAACCTTGCCACCAGGAATGCCTTTGTTGCTCATGAAACGTGCCGGCGCTCATGGAAGAGTTTGACCCTGCTCAGTGCTGAAGCTGATCTTCAAGACGATGTCTTCAATGAAAGATTTCAGTTTGACTCCACTCCTCCACGGACTGCTGTCCTACGTCGTACTCCATCTCTTGAAGACTCTGAATATTCTTCCTCCGCGGCAACGGTAAATGCCAGAGTGATCGATGATGAAGATGATGCTACTTCACCACCCCCTCCTACTGCACGCATCGACACTGCACCAAGTTCATCTGCACCACCAAACGACAACGACAACCCTGTTGCTTCAACTACTCCTCATGAGGACGAGTAGATGCTCTATGTCTTCAAACCATTTTGGTCATTACTGACAAAAGGGGCAGAAGCGTATGAGTTTGATAGTCTTCAAGCGGGTTCATATGGGCGGTTGCATTATATTTTTGCCTCGTGCTTACAACTCTTGCTTTTTAAAAAACATTTGGTTCTTTGAGTTGTAACACCTAAACTTGATGGTCGTCTGCTACTTGTTTGCTTTACTGTGATGCGATGATAAATTCCGCATGTGCGATGATAACTTCCTCACTTAGATCATCCTGCAGACGTCCATTTTTCATTATGCATGTCATCCTATAAGCTATATCATTTCATGCATGATGAATTATCTTCATAAGTTGAAGTGGATCTCCACAAGTACAACCTGCCATGTGCATTTGCATTCCAAAAGCAAAATTACTTATATGCACATCTTCAGGGGGAGCCCTTGCTACTTATGAAGACAATTCCTATCCTTTACAATTTCACATACTTTATCCCCGTTGAAAACTTCAACCAGTTTGTCATCAATCACCAAAAATGGGGAGATTGTAAGTGCATCTAGTGCCACCCCTAGTTGGTTTTGGAGTATTGACGACAAAGTTGGTTGAGGGACTAATGCGTTTGTGAGAATTGCAGGATAACGCAGGTAGTGTCCCTCATTGATTCGGTTTACCTACCGGAGATGACCCCTAAAAATGTATGAAGACATTGAAGACAATTGTGGTATGAGAAGATATTCATATTGAAGACTATGACATGAGAAGACATTGCGTGAAGACTATGGAGCGCGAAGACTGTGTGGATTCGTTGCTTCCTTTTCTTCTTTGTTGAGTCACAACCACCGTACTGTTAAGTGGGGTCCAAGTGAACTAAGTCAGAGTGACTGAAGTGATGCTCAACCCAAATCCTACGTCTTCGAGCGAAGACAATGAGAGCAAATCTTATCCAGAGTTGGATGAGTCAGCTTTGCTTGTAGCCCAAGTAAAGTTGCCACGTGTGTTTGAAATCTGACCGTTGGAACACGTGTCAGTTCCTTAGTGACCCAGGGTCATTTCGGGCAAATCAGGTCGGGTTGCCTAGTGGCTATAAATAGCCCACCCCCTACACCATAAATTGGTGGCTGCTCAGAGTTAGTATACGGCTTTTGTCGTTTGAGAGCAACCCACCTCGAAGCATTTGAGAGAGAGAAATCCTTGCGAGGACAAAGCCCAAACACCCAGAGCCAAAGAGTGTTAGGCATCACTGAAGTCTTTCTGTCTGTGTGACCTGAAGACTTATTACACTTGAGGACTGTGTATCCTCCAGCCGGTTAGGCGTCGCGTTCTGAGCATCCAAGAGTCATTGTGGATTGCCGGGTGAACGAAGTCTGTGAAGGTTTGGAAGTCTACCTTGAAGACTTACCAGAGTGATTGGGCGAGGACTAGGTG
>NW_021256693.1:0-1381 GCF_002162155.2 Triticum dicoccoides | reverse complement strand
AATACAACAAATTCGATGAGGAGGGTAACAAGATTGAGGAAAACAAGGAGAGGAGGAGGCTAGTCAAACAGTTCGCTCTTCATAAGATGGCCGACGCATTCCGGAAATTCAAGCAAAATCTAGCCCATGACTTTGTCAAGCAGAACAAGACTCCGGATTTCAAAGGACAATATGAGAAACTGAAACATGATTGGCCAGAATTTGTGAAGCAAAAGAAATCGGAGCAGTTCATTCAAATATCGAAAAAAAATAAGGAAAATGCGGCTAAGAAGGAGTACAATCATGTTATGGGGCCAGGAGGGTATCACATTTGGGTGCCTAGGTTGGAGAAGATGGAGAACGAGCTGAGGGCGCGAGGAATCCGTCCAGGTACGGAGGGATGGGACCCAAGGGCCAAAAGCTGGTGGTACGGGCATGGGGGAACGCTGAACCCGGAGACAGGGGAGTGTGTTTACCGGGGCAAATTAATTAAACCCACCCAAGCCCTTATTAACGCAATGAGGGATGCTCAACAGGGGAAGATCAAGTTCAACAGAGAGAACGACGCGCTGACAAAAGCCCTCGGGAATCCTGAACACGGCGGACGTGTACGAGGCATGGGGCACATTCCGTGGAAAATAGGGTTCCCCCAGAACGATGACCCGTACGGTTACAGAAGCCGTAAGAGAAAGATGGATCGGAAAGCAGATGTTGTGGCGCGGTTGGCATCGGAAATGGATGTGATGAAGAAAACCATGAGTGTACTAGTAGCCGAAAGAGATGCAGCTCGGGTGCAGCATGAAGATCATCCAGCGGATCTCGGAAGCCAGCAGCGGAGAAGCAGCGTGGCTTCCACGGAGGCCCCACCGGCTGGTGCAGATGCACCAACGATCGAAATTACTGCACCGGAGCCTCTGGTGGTCGAAATTACTGCACCGGAGCCTCTGGTGGTCGAAATTACTGCACCGGAGCCTCTGGTGGTCGAAATTACTTCACCGGAGCCTCCTCGCTACCCCGTGGACGATATAAAGGAGATGAAAGAATGTCATCTGTATTATCCTATCGGGAACATGTCCATGAAGGTAGCCATCAGCAGTGCTTTACCATGTTTACCTGGAGCACTCCACCACAACAACCCCATTCAAGATGGCTATGCTCGTGTCACGGTGGAGGACATAGTCCAAGGGTTTGAGGACCTGGAGATTGACATTGCTACACCTGAAGGGGAGAAAAGACTTGGAGATGTCAAGCGCCATTTCATTCTATGGCAAAAGAAGTTTATCAAGTTTCCAGGCGAGGCGCCAAGGACAACAAGTCCACCCCCCTACGGTGGTGGTGGTGGCGGTGGCGGTGGTGGTGGTGGTGGTGGTGGTGGCGGTTCACCTACACCTCCGTCACGTCA
>NW_021256692.1:0-562 GCF_002162155.2 Triticum dicoccoides | reverse complement strand
CATGCTAGCCAAGTTCTTGCAGCTCCCTCCGTCTATTATGACGCGCACAGAACGTTCCTTCACAACTCCCTTGGTATGGAACAAATTGTGCCTCTGATTTTGCTCAGCTTGTGTGACCTGCACACTCAAAACACGTTGAGCAACTAAACATTCATACCTGTCAACGTCTTCAGGAGCCATGTATTGCGTCTCATGATCAGAATCATCTCCACCATGTTCTTCACGTGTAATAAGAGCCAATGTCTCCTCATCATAGTCACTAGCGGACTCAAATCCACCACCCTCGGTAGCAATCATCACACGCGGAGATTTGCATTTTCTCGCATAATGACCTCCTCCCTTACAACGACGACAAATAATATCACTTGTGTGCCCTGTTGATGCCCTGGAAGAAGAAGAACTCTGTGCAGGCCCGGCAGGTGCGCTCTTGGCAGATAATGGTGGTTGTTCCTGTTTTCTTGTATCACGGTTGTAGGAGGCACCTGATTGAGGTGCTGGTGCAGTTGAAGTAGAAGATGCACGCGGTGTCCATGATGAAGGTCGGCCTGCAGAAAAGTTAGTT
>NW_021256691.1:0-445 GCF_002162155.2 Triticum dicoccoides | reverse complement strand
GGTTTTTGGATCTCTCAAGTTTTTCATAATGATAAGTAGATATAAATCCCAAGTGACTCAAAGAATAGAGCTATGCTCCCCGGCAACGGCGCTAGAAAATAGTCTTGATAACCCACAAGTATAGGGGATCACAACAGTTTTCGAGGGTAGAGTATTCAACCCAAATTTATTGATTCGACACAAGGGGAGCCAAAGAATATTCTCAAGTATTAGCAGTTGAGTTGTCAATTCAACCACACCTGGATGACTTAATATCTGCAGCAAAGTAATATGATAGCAGTGGTAATGGTAGCAAAAGGTAATAGTGGCAAAAGTAATGTTTTTGGTATTTTGTAGTGATGATAGCAATAGCAACGGAAAAGTAAATAGGCGAAGAACAATATATGGAAAGCTCGTAGGCAATGGATCAGTGATGGAGAATTATGCCGGATGCGGTTCATCATGT
>NW_021256690.1:0-517 GCF_002162155.2 Triticum dicoccoides | reverse complement strand
TCTTGTTTCAGAGTGTATCATAATATTTCATTGTGTAGTAGAAAATCCACTCCACTCTTATTTGTTGGTATATATGAAAATGTTATGCTACACTTTCAAAGAAGAAGAAAATACCTGATGAAACTCTATGAAACAAAACAAATTTCTGTCGCAAATTAGAAAATGTTCCACAAATTTAAATCAGCAACGGACATGACAAAAATATGATTTCTCGGCGCGGGAGCTCCATCAAGCTTGACCGGCGCGAGCGTGTCTTGAAAAGGTATGGAAACAAACATGTGGAAGTTGGTTGATGTAGATGCACGCATGTGGTATAAAAGGTGCTTGACGTGATGTGACTGAAGCTTTCAACTGGAGAAAATATATTTGGATTTGAACAGGTCTGGAACTTCTCCATCACTGATATGTCTGAACTGGGCATGTAAACTTCAAACATTATAAATAAGTTCAAGTTCAGGAATGATCGGTGAAAAACAATTGTAGAGGTAGTCGTTCAACACGATTTTGTGTGTGTGTG
>NW_021256689.1:0-1186 GCF_002162155.2 Triticum dicoccoides | reverse complement strand
AAAAAAACCAATCAAACTGAGCGAGCGAGCTAGCGAGGTGATAGCGTCTTCTACCAAGCGCGTGAGGTGACAACATCTTCTATCGAGCGAGCCAGTGAAGACAAAAAACAGAGAAATGGGACGGTCCAGTTGCTACGCAAGAGGAAAATCCTTCAGGCGAGAGAAGGTCTCGACTCGCACTAAGCAAGAAATAGCTCTCATGTCGTGTTTCATTCTCAAGAAAAGAAAAATTACTTGTCTCAAGTGCATTTTCGTTTAGCGCAAGAGCAATTCTAGCATACTTTATAGAAGCATATCTTTAAAATTATTTAGAGGACGCTTTTATTATTATTTTAAAGATGTTGGGACCTTGTTCCTTTTCAGATTCTATATGTATTCTCTTCTATTTGTCATATGTGTGTTTGTATGAATTCTAGTTCAACACCAATTTCACATTAGTATAAACAAAAATATTCGCAAAAAAACATTGCAAATTGAATTCATAATTTATTTATAATAATTGCAAATTCATAATTTATTCATAATTCAAAATATTGACATAGCAAATACCCGCAAAAAAACATTGCAGATTTATTATTTATTTATTTTTTTAATTCAGAATCAAACATAACATGAGGTCCAGATTAATGGTAAAACATCATCCAAGGCCATAAATCAATCAAAAGCAATATCATCCATATAGCTCCAACACGAAGACCATCGCATGCCACCATAGCTGATGGCACTCCCTCTTCCCAAGTGTGTGTCGCTCCATTCCACCCTATATGCCAAGATCTCCGACCGTCTCATCTCCCGAAAGGTCTCTATTTTTATCCATCCCACTTGTATCCATCATCATTGGCCGATTCTCCGCGCCTACCATCTCTTTCCTTAGCCTGTTCTCCTTGATAAGAAGTTTACGGTCCTCAAAGTCGGTCTTGCAGTTCTTTGTGTACAACCTTCTTTCTCTATTCTCTTTCATCTCTTGCCATGTTGACTACTTCTCTTATTGCTTCTTCTCTGCCAAAGGGCACCTCTACTTGCATAGATTGAGCCGACATGTATTACCTTGCAATAATCAACTTATCAAGCTTCTCTCTTATTGTTGCAACAATTTTGTCTCTCTTGGCCTTTTTCGCCCTCTTTCTCCTGCCGGGCAGCTCCTTGCTTAACCCCCGTAGTAGGGCTCCTAGGTATCCTCCTCCTC
>NW_021256688.1:0-935 GCF_002162155.2 Triticum dicoccoides | reverse complement strand
AGTCAAGTTGTGAAAGCATAGTATAGCGACGAGACAATGCATCAGCAATAACATTTTCTTTTCCCTTCTTGTGTTTAATGACATAAGGGAAAGTCTCAATGAATTCAACCCATTTAGCATGTCTACGATTCAGTTTAGCTTGACTTTTAATATGTTTCAAAGATTCATGATCAGAATGTATAACAAATTCTTTGGGCCATAAATAATGTTGCCATGTTTCTAAAGTCCGAACAAGAGCATATAATTCTTTATCATAAGTAGAATAATTCAGACTAGGCCCACTCAATTTTTCAGAAAAGTATGCAACAGGTTTGCCATCTTGTAATAACACACCTCCTAATCCAATTCCACTGGCATCACATTCAAGCTCAAAAGTCTTATTAAAATCAGGAAGTTGGAGTAAAGGAGCATGTGTCAACTTATCTTTCAATACCGTGAAGGCTTCTTCCTGTGCGGTACCCCAAACAAAAGGCACATCCTTCTTTGTAAGCTCATTGAGAGGTGCAGAAATGGTGCTGAAATCTCTCACAAAACGCCTATAGAATCCAGCGAGGCCAAGAAAACTCCTCACTTGTGTGACCGTTTTGGGCTGCGGCCAACTCTCAATAGCTTCAATCTTGGCTTTGTCAACTTCAATTCCCTGTGGAGTAACAACATAGCCAAGAAAAGATACTCGGTCGGTGCAAAAGGTGCACTTCCCAAGGTTACCAAACAAACGTGCATCACGTAGAGCAATAAAAACAGCACGTAAATGTTCCAAATGTTCTTCCAAAGATCTGCTATAAATCAGTATATCATCAAAATAGACTACCACAAATCATCCAATGAAAGCACGTAAAACTTCGTTCATTAGTCTCATGAAAGTACTAGGCGCATTAGTTAACCCAAAAGGCATGACTAACCACTCATATAATCCAAACTTAGTTTTAAATGCT
>NW_021256687.1:0-6534 GCF_002162155.2 Triticum dicoccoides | reverse complement strand
AAAAAAATAACCATCTGGAAAGGAGTTGTTAGCAGATCTGAGGTACTTGTCATATTTTTTTATATGAATGGCACACGTCGACATGTTTTATACCTCTATGCTATTATTAGTAGGTGTTATGAGCCGATTGTGTTTTCGTTGTTGCGAAGCCATGCAATTACTCACAATTTACAACACCACAATTTGCTAATGTTTCTCCAGTATGCAGTGACTAGTTTGGACCAATCTAGCTCAATTGATGGTGATTTCCCGTGAAAATATGATGATTCCCATGAAAATACATAAATGAATTATGGTGATGTGGAAACAACATTCTCCTCTCTGCCATTTTGTTTATGACATCTTAATAATTTGTAGAGGAGAATGTTGTCTCTAATGTACACCTACCAGTGAAAGATGTTTTACAGTGATTTAACTTACGATGATGTTTTACTTTGTATATAAGTTTAAAATAATACACAATGAAACCTCAACTCATGGCAATAATGCCAACAGTGTACAAACATTTGTATTGTTCTCATATGCAGTTTGTTGTCCCATTTATGTAATTTTGGAGGAATAAAATATTATATTTACTTTGCTTAATTACAACAAGGAAAATTAGTCAATTGTCGTAATGCCGGCATATCTTTGCACATTTTTTACTTTAGCTCCGCTCTCAGACCTTGTAGTGCTACACGCCCACACCTGGGCTTGCCACCGCCCACGGCAAGGATAATAACAATCTGGAGAGAAGTTGTTAGCGGATCTGAGGTACTTGTCAAAATATTTTTCATGTGAATGGCACGTGTCGACATGTTTTACACCTCTATGCTTTTATCAGTAGGTGTTGTCAGCTGATTATGTTTTGTCTATTGCGAAGCCATGCAATTACTCACAGTTTTCAACCACCACAATTTGCTAGGTTCAAACTATGGAAACATTAGATAGAAGTAAAATTTTGGGGCTGCAAGGTTTTTAATTATGCTAATGCTTCTCCACTATGCAGTGATCACTAGTTTGGACCAATCTAGCTCAATTGGGTAGGTTGTGTGTGTTCATGAACTTGTGGTGATTTCCCTTGAAAATAAATAAATGAATTATGGTGATATGGAAAACAACATTCTCCTCTCTGCCATTTTGTTTTTGACATCTTAATAATTTGGTAGAAGAGAATGATGTCTAATGTACACCGTACCACTGAAAGATGCTTCACGGTGATTTAACTTACGATGATGTTTTACTTTGGATATAATTTTAAAACAATAAACAATGAAACCTCAACTCACATCAATCATGCGAATAGCGTACAAAGATTTGTATTTGCTCTCATATGCAGTTTGCTGCTCCATTTTTGTAATTTAGGAGGAAGAAAATATTATATTTTCTTTGCTTAACTACAACAAGGAAAATTAGTCAATAATCGTAATGCCATCATATCTTTGCGCATTTTTTGACTTGAGCTCCCCTCTCAAACTGTAACATCCCCAGCATCGCACCACAGTAATCTCCCCCTAATGAAGGTCATGTCATCATGATCATCATGCCAAAATGCCACTTGTCCAAAATCTGCTTCAAATTCAAATTTAAATTGCATTTCAAATATTTGCTTCTTCTGTCATGCAAATAAAATAGTTCATCCTATGGCAAATAATCCCTAGATATTTGTCATGTAGAAACCAACATTTTTGGAACTCCCAAATTGGCTTTGGGAATTTATTATCTGGTCCATCATTATTTAAGATGTCCTTTTCATTTTCTAAAAATGCTTGGACAGCTCCTGATGGCCCCAAACATTTTGTGGCAGTGCTGGATAAGGCATTATATCTATGTGACCAAGTTTCACATTTTACAAAATACATTTGGCAGCTCATTTATCTACAAAATTCTTCTGTAAAAGAAAGAAAATTGCAGAAAAGAAAAGGCCCCCTCCCCTATTTCCCTGGGCCTAGCCCAGCTCCCGCACCGGATGAATCCCCCTCTCCTTCCTGTTCATCGGTCTCAGACCGCTACAGGGCGCGTGCTCCCACCGAGCCACCTCATCGGCGCCGCCCCGCCCCGAGCATGATCATATTTATAAAGTCCCTGCTCGTTATTGCATAATGACCCGACCCTTGGGGGCTACACTGGTTGAAGTTTTTTGAGCATCAGGCAATTGCAAGTCCCAGGTTGCTGCAAGCATGACAACCCTACACTTGGGGGCTACATAATATGGAGTGTTCAGTTTTTACTAGTGACTGGGATGAACACAAAAGTGGCAGTATTTATATTGAAGCAAGTTTTTGTGACGCCCCCGATTCAATCGTACACTAATCATGCACGCAAATGTGTACGATCAAGATCAGGGACTCACGGGAAGATATCACAACACAACTCTCAAACATAAATAAGTCATACAAGCATCATAATACAAGCCAGGGGCCTCGAGGGCTCGAATACAAGTGCTCGATCATAGACGAGTCAGCGGAAGCAACAATATCTGAGTACAGACATAAGTTAAACAAGTTTGCCTTAAGAAGGCTAGCACAAACTGGGATACAGATCGAAAGAGGCGCAGGCCTCCTGCCTGGGATCCTCCTAAACTACTCCTGGTCGCCGTCAGCGGGCTGCACGTAGTAGTAGGCACCTCCGGTGTAGTAGGGGTCGTCGTCGAAGGTGGCGTCTGGCCCTGGACTCCAGCATCTGGTTGCGACAACCAGAAAGAAAGGAAAGGGGGAAAGGGGGGAAGAAAGCAACCGTGAGTACTCATCCAAAGTACTCGCAAGCAAGGAACTACACTACATATGCATGGGTATATGTGTAAGGAGGCCATATCAGTGGACTGAACTGCAGAATGCCAGAATAAGAGGGGGATAGCTAGTCCTATCGAAGACTACGCTTCTGGCAGCCTCCGTCTCGCAGCATGTAGAAGAGAGTAGATTGAAGTCCTCCAAGTATCATCTCCAAGTAGCATCTCCAAGTAGCATCGCATAGCATAATCCTACCCGGCGATCCTCCCCTCGTCGCCCTGTGGAAAAGCGATCACCGGGTTGTCTGTGGAACTTGGAAGGATGTGTTTTATTAAGTATCCGGTTCTAGTTGTCATAAGGTCAAGGTACAACTCCAAGTCGTCCTGTTACCGAAGATCACGGCTATTCGAATAGATTAACTTCCCTGCAGGGGTGCACCAACTTACCCAACACGCTTGATCCTATTTGGCCGGACACACTTCCCTGGGTCATGCCCGGCCGCAGAAGATCAACACGTCGCAGCCCCACCTAGGCTCAACAGAGAGGTCAGCACGCCGGTCTAAACCTAGGCGCCCACGGGTCTGGGCCCATCACCCTGAACACACCTGCACGTTGCGAGGGCGGCCGAAAGCAGACCTAGCCTAGTGGCGTTCCAGTCCAATTCACGAATCCGTGAACCAAAGCAAAAATGGGTATCAACCAGGTGAGAATCCACCCGGTAAACATTACATAACATGGGTAACATGTTTTATCTAGAATGAATCTACAAGAGACGTATATGCGAATTTAAAGAGTTAAAGTATGCAGATTCTAAAGAGTTAATGTTGTGTGTATACACACTGAAAGAGAAACAACTAGCAGATGCATAAAGGATGTAAAGCATGGCTCGGCAAGTGAGCAAGCTTAGAAAAATTCCTCACGGATGAGGAACAAACAAATAGACACTAGTAGAAAAAGGGCCATTTGTCCCGATTGGTAAGGCCCATCTGTCCCGGTTGGCGAACCAGAACTAAAGAGTCGTTACTGATGCTCCAGGCCTTTAGTCCCGATTCTTACACGAACCGGGACAGATGGGCCTCCACGTGGCCGCTGCGGCGAGCCCAGGCAGGAGGGCCTTTGGTCTCGGTTGGTGGCACCAACCGAGACCAAAAGGCATCCACGCGTCAGCAGCTAGCAGGAGCTGTGTTTTTTTAAGAGGGTGGTTTAGGGGTTTTGGGGGTTAATTTAGGTTGTTACCTAGCTAATAGAGAGAAGCGTCCTCTCTTATCTCCGTGTTTGGTTTACCAACAGTACTGCTATGCCTAAACGTGGGTTAGATTGAAGTAAAGGCAACATATATGTGGTGTATGTCGAAAGTAATACTAATCCTAATTTGATCAAGTTTGGATTAGTACTACTTTCGACATGCACCACATGCATGTTGCCTTCACTTTAATCCAATCCATGTTCATTTCACCCACTGATATATAATAACTCTTCATGCTCGCATCATGCATCATCATAATAACAAGTCCTACTGATCATCATCATACATCTTCTACTCGTTATTAATAATAAGTCATACGATCATCATCCTCATAGTCATTGAACCAACCCTACTTAATTGTTCTTAGCACATAATCATCAGTATTAGGTAGGACCTAAATACCCTCTTTAAGGTAAAATAGCATAAAACAACATAGACCCCGACTCTCCATTATGGAGAATGGAGATCATCCTGTCTCCAATTCTTGCGCTTCGCTTCCTTTTGCTTCCAAGAACCTCCTTACGACCGTTCATACATTTTTTCCATTGTTTGATTAGTATGTCTCCACTTCTTTTAGAAATCCGGTATGAACAGTTCAGATTCGTAGGATGACCTGGATATATGTTCATGGCTACCATTCTGATATATCAAATGAGGCACACAATCCATCGGGATTCTCTGTTGAAAAACATAATAATAACTTCATAGTTAGCAATGATATATACTAATTTTAGAAGTATGCAAAAGATGCACGGATGTCGTAATAGTAAAAAATCTTATCAGGGTATCTTCATTGTAGTTACTGTGGTTCAATACGTGCATTGGTGGCACGTATTGACCATAATATTGAGGAGTTTAATTGTAGATATTACAATTCTCAATATCAGTACAAAATGTAATCAAATGATTTTTCTCCTGATAAGTTAATTTGAAGCCATCGGTGTAGTGGGTTTTGTCTACCATCTTCCGCACATTCTTTCAAGAATGAAAATAAGCTGTCAATGGAAATAAGCTGTCAACTATTTTGAAATAAACGATATAAATTAGTTAATAACTATGTTTGAGAAACTCACATAGTGGTAGAATTGGAGGCATATCAACAAGGACCCAAATGTCCATATTGTCTTGCTCGATTTCAGGATCACTAAAATTCATGATGACAAGCATATCCTCATGAAAACCATACATCTTGCAAAGTGCTTCCCAATTTTTGCAACCAAAATGGGTTACGCTCTCAGAATTGTACAGTTTTACTTCGAAATCCATACCATGATGGGTCCTTGGGTGAATTTTATTTGTTTTCATCCTTTCATGGTCTTCAAGACACATCCTCTCCAAGCCATAGCGTCTTGCATGGCATGGGATAAGCTAATCGAATTGTAAAAGATGAAAATTACACGTTGAAATAGTTGAAGTTGTGCTTTACGGAAAAAAAATACTTGTCGTCGTTGCGTACCGTTTCAACATTGAAGGTCTCCTCGAGGTTAATGCTGAAGCACCGGTCTTCGTCTAGGTGAGGTCTTTCGCACAGACCTCGGTCGTCGTGGCACCAGTCGTACTCCCTCGGGAGACTTTCGTCTTCCAAGAACAACATTTCCTATGTTCATAATTCAAATATTAAACTTGTACAATTAATCAAATGCATACTTCTTGCATAGTGCTCTCCAATTTTAGCATTCAAAGTAGTAGTAGTTTTCCAATTTGAGCATTTAATAAGCAAAACCAAATCTAAAATAAAGTAGTATTCAAATTAGCATGCATTCAATTATAAGCAAAACTACATCATCTCTTACGTCCGTACATCGTCGAATATTATCACTAATACACCTCGAATACTATCATACATATAGCATCGCTAATACAGCTAGAACCGTAGCGTCCGACGGGTATCGGCGTGGGCGGTGGACACCCAAAGAGAAGGAACCATCACAGGATCATAGCTCCAGTGAGATACCTGAAGAACCTGCCAGGTATTGTCGAACCTGCCCTCCAACGCAACCATGTAGCGACGGACGTGCTCGTCCTCCTCGCTGACACGGTGACGTACCACCTCCGCGGTGTCCGGAAGTCTCGACACCGTCACTGGCCCACGCGACCGTCACCAAACAAGGATCGGGTCAACGACGGGCTGGCTCCTCACCAACCTACGCCCACCGGAAGGTAGCATCTCCCAATACCAGCCCAGCGAAGCCCAGTCCCGGACATGGCCCCTCTGATCAAGCCGGCCTCGTCCGCCGAGTCGACGACGAGGATGCGGGATAGGCATCGTCGACGTCGATGCGGGAATAATTTCTTGAACTAAAAAAATAAACTAGTTCTATTAATTTTCTTGCTAAAAATAAACTACTTGCATAGTAAAATAAAATAGTTTTATTAAATCAACTAGTTCAACTACTAAGCACTTACTATAAATAAAATAATATAGTACTTACTAAAAATAAACTACTTCTATAGTAAAATAAAGTAGTTTTATTAAATTAACTAATTCAACTACTAAGCATTTACTATAAATAAAATAAAGTAGTACTTACTAAAAATAAACTAGTTTAACTAGTTCTATTATTTATCGACCCCCCCCCC
>NW_021256686.1:0-1481 GCF_002162155.2 Triticum dicoccoides | reverse complement strand
AAGAGGGCCCAAACCTGGGTAAAACATCGTGTCCCTCGTCTCCTGTTACCATCCGCCTAGACGCACAGTTCGGGACCCCCTACCCGAGATCCGCCGGTTTTGACACCGACAGCTACCTTGCCGGATGCATCAACTAGGATCTCCGCCTTCATGGAGGAGTCGACCGTGGCGTGCTTGTCGGCAATGATCAACAATTCGTCAAGAGTCGCAGGCTCGTCGCAGAGAAGTCGGTGCTTCAGGAGGGTGCCTTCTCGGCACCCGGCGATGAAGTATTCAATGGCCTGCACCTCATGGACGCCGTCGCGGGAGTTGTGCAGCTCGGGCCAGCGCGTGAGATAGTCGCGAGTTGACTTGTTGGGCCCTTGGACGCACAAGGAGAGCTGACGGGGCATGGGAGGCCGCTTGTACGTGCTGGTGAAGTTGCGGATGAAGGCTTTAGTGAAATCAACCCAACTGTTGATGCTGCGGGGCTTCAGGCTGTTAAGCCACGTCCCGGCTGCGCCTTGAAGCATGAGCGGGACGTACTTCACAGCAACGCGCATGTTGCCGTTCACTATGCTGACGGTCGTGGAGTAGTCGACCAGCCAGTCCTCCGGCTTCACGGAGCCGGTGTACTTGGGCCTATCTCTTGGGAGCGCGAACCCTTTAGGGAAGGGCTCATCTCGGATTCGTGGGGCAAAGCAAGGCGGATCCAACGCTTCTTCTTCTTCTTCTAGCGCCAGGGATCGGTTGAGGTGGTCGATCCGATGACGGGCGTTGAGGGAGTCCTGGATTAGGGGGTGTCCGGATGGCTGGACTATAACCTTTGGCCAGACTCCTGAACTATGAAGATACAAGATTGAAGACTTCGTCCCGTGTCCGGATGGGACTTTCCTTGGCGTGGAAGGACAGCTTGGCGATACGGATGTGTAGATCTCCTCCCATTGTAACTGACTCTGTGTAACCCTAGCCCTCTTCGGTGTCTATATAAACCGAAGGTTTTTAGTCCGTAGGACGAACAACAATCATACCATAGGCTAGCTTCTAGGGTTTAGCCTCTCTGATCTCGTGGTAGATATACTCTTGTACTACCCATATCATCAATATTAATCAAGCAGGAGTAGGGTTTTACCTCCATCGAGAGGGCCCGAACCTGGGTAAAAACATCGTGTCCCTTGTTTCCTATTACCATCCGCCTAGACGCACAGTTCGGGACCCCCTACCCGAGATCCGCCGGTTTTGATACCGACATTGGTCCTTTCATTGAGAGTTCCTCTGTGTCGTCATCTTTAGGCCCGATGGCTCCCCCGATCATCAACAACGATGCGGTCCAGGGTGAGACTTTTCTCCCCAGACAGATCTTCGTATTCGGCGGCTTTGCACTGTGGGCCAATTCGCTTGGCCATCTGGAGTAGATCGAAAGCTACGCCCCTGGCCATCAAGTCAGATTTGGAAGTTTGAACTACACGGCTGACGTCCACGGAGACTTGATCTTCGACGGG
>NW_021256685.1:0-1575 GCF_002162155.2 Triticum dicoccoides | reverse complement strand
ATACATCTCATTCATAATGAAAGTATGGCCCTTATGTTTATTCATAATATTGAACATCAAAAGTTCTCTTATGAACAACCTTTTTGCAAGATACCTTACACAAAGGGCTAGAGTGTGTAAAACTCTATAATGAATTATGAAAACAAATACATAGGGAATACACCAATGGAAGGTATAGTAACTTTTACTATGATCCCATCGCGTATGAAAACCTCATTCCTGGCTAGTCTTTCAGGCGGTAGTAGTTCCTGCATGGGTTCGCAACATAATGCAATCGAGCGGGTATCTTTGTGATCAACTCACAATACCAAAGAATTAGTGATTAACAAGTTTAATCATAATTCCAAAGAACTATTTCTTCTGACCAGCCTTCTATACATCAATAACTCGTATGACATTCATACATATGAGCTGGATATTCTAGTCTTTACTCCTTTTTCCTTTATACTTCTAACCGTTTAACTTTTAGTATTTCTCCTACTCGCAAAAGAAGCACCCAACTTAAGAGTGGCGTTAGCCCCGGACTTCCTAGGTGTGTAAGTCATACTAACACCCTTTGGACACTTCCTTTCTCTTTAAGTTGTTGTTTTATTCAGCTTTCATCATATGGCAGGCCTTCTTTTGGATCCCTCTCTTATCAGTCTAATGCATAGTAAACACTTTACTAATAATTTGAAAACAAACATCGCTTTGGATATTTCATATCTTTTAGCTTTTGTTTGCATCTTAAAATTATTTTTTAGTTCCATGAATATCATATAACTATCCCAAAACTTTCGAAGTTCGGGTTTCATGGAAGCAAACATATTGCACTTGACGGTAACGGAATTCTAGCTTTTGGATCAAAGGATGGGAGTCTCATCATCCATAGCATTTAGCAGGAGTATACGGAAAGCATGCGATAGGACAAAGTCCTTCTCGGCACTCTTGAGGACAATCCTCACATTACGTTACCAATCATAAAGTTTTAACTAGATATTTAACAACTATTTAGTTTTAACAGGGAAGGTGGAAACGCGAGCCATTATTCTACAACTATTTTGCAAGAAACACTTAGACAATGTTCATAATTAATTGCACTTAGAATTAAACATGTTAATTCAATAGTGCGATTGCACTCAAATCAATATCTCTCACAATTGATTAGGAGTGATTCAAGATCCACATTTCAATTTGATGGCATTGATGGGTTCATCACTGATGACGCGAATTTCAATTGGTAGGCCAACTTGCCGATCACATCTCTATGTGGTTCTTGTTCATCTTTCGATGGGTGTGTTCCGGGCTTAGGACTCTCCTGCCTGAATGTCAAAGAAAACCAAGTGATCTTGCTGTGAGGTCTGACCTCACCCACCTCATTCCTCTCAATTCGTTTGAGCTCATGTGTTCATGGCACACCCCAAAAGATACGAATTTCAGACGGTGCTACACTTGGGTGAACACTAACTACTTTGAAATTTTTGTGAGAGACCACCCTAATAAAAAACGACTACCATGCAATCAAGAAGGGTGCATCATAAGGGATAAACATCTCAGGTAATTCATAATAGCATGATATGGTATAGCCCTTTCTGA
>NW_021256684.1:0-389 GCF_002162155.2 Triticum dicoccoides | reverse complement strand
AAGGTTTCTTCATATCATTTACATAAGGCTTTCAATTTCTGGGACACAAGCCGAGTCTTTAGCATAGTCAACTTAAATTCTTCCCAATTGGTTTACTCTTGGCCATCCATTGATGGTTTGGTACATCCTCCACCAAGTAGCGACACCTCTCTCAAAGCACTGAAGAGCATAATGGGACATATCCTTTTCGGCTATAGTGTTATTCTTCATGTGATCCTCCATGTTCTGAATCCATCGGTCCGTCTCCAATTGACTCATTGGTCCAGATAATATGAGCTCATCTCCATTCATCCTCACTATAAAAAAAGACACATCCGTGACATTTTGGGCTGAATGAAATTTTTTTCTGTCATACATATGACACTTCTATGACGATAATTGTGACAAAA
>NW_021256683.1:0-2210 GCF_002162155.2 Triticum dicoccoides | reverse complement strand
GATCCTTTCATGCTGCTCTTGAGTATGCTGATTGATAGATTAATGAAGTGCTAACAGTTCTTTGGGTTCCACCATAGTTAAAGAAAGATGGATGTTTCGCAGACGAAAGGGCAATGCAGATATGATCTGCATGGGGGTTCATGCATATGACAAAGTTTAGTGTGGGGTTCAAGATTTTATTATCTCGTGCTTCATACACCCCGAAAAGTTAATCTAGCGACTTGAATTATCATACTTGATGATGGACGTTGGTAGCTTCGGTTTGTTTGGAAACCTTAGAAGCTACGAATAACAAGTTTTTGCATGAACCGATTAGAGGCCTCTAACTTGGTTTTGCAGGAGGGTTTGCATGTGCATGTGATGTGGTATAGAAGTGCTCATAATAATTTGATTATGTATGAAATGACTATATGATGTAAATTGATTAACATGACCTGCATGTCATGATTCAGCATGATGGCTGGAGCCATATGATCGTCACTTTAATGACCTGCGTGTCAACCTTAAGTAATGCACTTATTTTATTAGCTATAGAGATAGCAATATTATCTGGTGCATCGACAGGGTGGTGGCAATCTTCGCGAAGGTGAACACCGATGCAAATGCCGAAGAAGAAGAAATGAAATACTTCTCCATCAGAAAGGGCTATACCATATCATGCTATTATGAATTACCTGAGATGTTTATCCCTTATGATGCACCCTTCTTGATTGCATGGTAGTCGTTTTTTATTAGGGTGGTCTCTCACAAAAATTTCAAAGTAGTTAGTGTTCACCCAAGTGTAGCACCGTCTGAAATTCGTATCTTTTGGGGTGTGCCATGAACACATGAGCTCAAACGAATTGAGAGGAATGAGGTGGGTGAGGTCAGACCTCACAGCAAGATCACTTGGTTTTCTTTGACATTCAGGCAGGAGAGTCCTAAGCCCGGAACACACCCATCGAAAGATGAACAAGAACCACATAGAGATGTGATCGGCAAGTTGGCCTACCAATTGAAATTCGCGTCATCAGTGATGAACCCATCAATGCCATCAAATTGAAATGCGGATCTTGAATCACTCCTAATCAATTGTGAGAGATATTGATTTGAGTGCAATCGCACTGTTGAATTAACATGTTTAATTCTAAGTGCAATTAATTATGAACATTGTCTAAGTGTTTCTTGCAAAATAGTTGTAGAATAATGGCTCGCGTTTCCACCTTCCCTGTTAAAACTAAATAGTTGTTAAATATCTAGTTAAAACTTTATGATTGGTAACGTAATGTGAGGATTGTCCTCAAGAGTGCCGAGAAGGACTTTGTCCTATCGCATGCTTTCCGTATACTCCTGCTAAATGCTATGGATGATGAGACTCCCATCCTTTGATCCAAAAGCTAGAATTCCGTTACCGTCAAGTGCAATATGTTTGCTTCCATGAAACCCGAACTTCGAAAGTTTTGGGATAGTTATATGATATTCATGGAACTAAAAAATAATTTTAAGATGCAAACAAAAGCTAAAAGATATGAAATATCCAAAGCGATGTTTGTTTTCAAATTATTAGTAAAGTGTTTACTATGCATTAGACTGATAAGAGAGGGATCCAAAAGAAGGCCTGCCATATGATGAAAGCTGAATAAAACAACAACTTAAAGAGAAAGGAAGTGTCCAAAGGGTGTTAGTATGACTTACACACCTAGGAAGTCCGGGGCTAACGCCACTCTTAAGTTGGGTGCTTCTTTTGCGAGTAGGAGAAATACTAAAAGTTAAACGGTTAGAAGTATAAAGGAAAAAGGAGTAAAGACTAGAATATCCAGCTCATATGTATGAATGTCATACGAGTTATTGATGTATAGAAGGCTGGTCAGAAGAAATAGTTCTTTGGAATTATGATTAAACTTGTTAATCACTAATTCTTTGGTATTGTGAGTTGATCACAAAGATACCCGCTCGATTGCATTATGTTGCGAACCCATGCAGGAACTACTACCGCCTGAAAGACTAGCCAGGAATGAGGTTTTCATACGCGATGGGATCATAGTAAAAGTTACTATACCTTCCATTGGTGTATTCCCTATGTATTTGTTTTCATAATTCATTATAGAGTTTTACACACTCTAGCCCTTTGTGTAAGGTATCTTGCAAAAAGGTTGTTCATAAGAGAACTTTTGATGTTCAATATTATGAATAAACATAAGGGCCATACTTTCATTATGAATGAGATGTAT
>NW_021256682.1:0-720 GCF_002162155.2 Triticum dicoccoides | reverse complement strand
CGGCAAGTCTCTTTACTCGTTCCGTAACACATCATCCCGTGATCAACTCCTTGGTCACATTGTGCACATTATGATGATGTCCTACCGAGTGGGCCCAGAGATACCTCTCCGTCACACGGAGTGACAAATCCCAGTCTCGATTCGTGCCAACCCAACAGACACTTTCGGAGATACCCGTAGTGTACCTTTATAGCCACCCAGTTATGTTGTGACGTTTGGCACACCCAAAGCACTCCTATGGTATCCGGGAGTTGCACAATCTCATGGTCTAAGGAAATGAAACTTGACATTAGAAAAGCTTTAGCATACGAACTACACGATCTAGTGCTATGCTTAGGATTGGGTCTTGTCCATCACATCATTCTCCTAATGATGTGATCCCATTATCAACGACATCCAATGTCCATGGTCAGGAAACCGTAACCATCTATTGATCAACGAGCTAGTCAACTAGAGGCTTACTAGGGACATGGTGTTGTCTATGTATCCACACATGTATCTGAGTTTCCTATCAATACAATTCTAGCATGGATAATAAACGATTATCATGAACAAGGAAATATAATAATAATCAATTTATTATTGCCTCTAGGGCATATTTCCAACAGTCTCCCACTTGCACTAGAGTCAATAATCTAGTTCACATCGATATGTGATTAACACTCAAGGTCACATCCCCATGTGACTAACACCCAAAGAGTTTACTAGAGTCAATAATCT
>NW_021256681.1:0-1451 GCF_002162155.2 Triticum dicoccoides | reverse complement strand
ACCACCCTATTTACTCAGAGCCAAATTTAATGAGGGAGCAGAAGGAGGATCTACTACGCGACTTAACAAACTACATGAGAAGCCTCAAGGTCAGCTTCATTGTGAAAGATACGCTAGTATGTCGGACATAATCTTGCCTAGAAACATCAAGATGGCTGGTAACTCCAGACCTTTTCTTTTATAAAGTTCTACTAGTAGAACGCCCGTGCGTTGCAACGGGCTATCATACATATAAATAAATCAAACAAATAATTAAGGTTGTCTTCAAGGCCGAAGATATGTCTGGGCATGTCTGAACATCAAATAGGCGCCCAGCAGGCTCCCCAAAATATAGTTCATGCTCCCCAAATTCAGACCACTTGTGGAGGAGAAACGCGGTTCTCCAGACTATTCGCCATGTTATCTCAAACATTCAGGCCCAACAAAAGCCCCACCCTATGACACATCCTTCCCTTTTTTGTCACAACCTTTCCTTTCTGCTTGATTTTCTAGAGGGACATTTCTAGCTGGAGCCATGTCCTTTAAAACCGGATGAAGTCCACCTCACTCTTCACCCTTTATAACCAAATGACGCCCACCTCACCTTCGCCAAGGCGCCCTATGTTTTTCATCCCGCCAACCGCCCTGCTCTCCACCGTATCCAAGTAAAAACAAAACTAATTATGTCCTATTAAACTATATACAATCCTTGACGATATTCTTGACTACTACACAATTGCTTCCTTTTTAAATTGAGAACTCCCTGTAGACGGCGTGTAAAAAATCTGTTTGTGCTGCTAAATCCTAGTAACAAGCTGAAACTATTCTAAATTGTTAAGCTCATACAACAATCTTGAAAACTTAAAAGAAATCATCTTTAACCAGTAATTATTATTAAGGTCATACAACAATCTTGGAAACTTAGCAAAGATCATTTTTTAAACTTCTAGCTGTACCAAATGGCCCAACTCCTCTCTTGTCGTTCTTCACATGATAACCTACAAGGAACATTTCAGTAGATGAAGAAGAGAGTTCACGTTCTGATGGTCCTTATTTTTGAATCCCATAAAAACCTTGGAATCAGAACTTAACACAATATATAGCAGGACCATGAGAACAAAATTTGTCCCCATCCTATGTTCCTTACTCTTGAACTATCTATCAAACTTTTTTGCCACACCTTTAGATGCTGGCATCTTTCTCCCAAAGATAGTAAGGTTCAAAATGCATTTATTGGGACTTGGTATCTATCGATAATTCCTACTTGTTCCTAAGTTTCAGCTTTACTATCATACAATATATTATAGTTGATCACAATGCTTTATATGTTGATTAATTAGTGCCACACAAATACCACAACAGCAATTATTTAAAAGAATGGTGTCCACTGTACAATGAAGTCGGGCTACTTTAGCAATAAGAACATGTGTTGAACCTGTAAAAAAACATATAGGGAAATTCTGAAATTGTAT
>NW_021256680.1:0-1054 GCF_002162155.2 Triticum dicoccoides | reverse complement strand
TTTTTTTTTGCGAAAAATCACTATAATGGCGAGTGTCTCAAAACTCTTCTTAGCTCAAACTGACAGGATGGGCACGAAATTTTTTTGACCAATTTTTTTTTTGACTGCCCGGACCCAAAAACTGGAAATGGGTCAAAAAAAACTTCCTACCTGTCTCAAAACACTCAGAAACACCTAAAAATAGGATAGCCAGAAAAATTTTCGAAAAATGCGTTTTCGAAAAATTTTGGGCCTAAACGGAGCGTGGCTACCCGACTCTTTTTTTTTTCCGAAACCTACTCCGGCAAGGAAACACGAATCGGAAACTAGATGGATCTCGAAAACAACCCTAATATGACAAGAACTCGGATTGGTGGTGGATATATGGTGGTAGATGGCAGCGGTGGTGGTATATGACAGCTGTGGTGGTATATGGATACGGATTCGAAGCGGTGGCGGATAAGCGGTGGTGGTAGATGGCAGGGGTGATGATGATGGTGCGGCGGCGGCGTGACAACTTATGACCAGAACTCGAAACTCTAAAAGACTAGACTCTAAGACCAGCAACTAGACACGACGATGCAACCGCAAATTCAACAAAGCAAAACCCTAAAAAGATTATGCAAAGGCTCAGATTGGTTCGGATATGATGAACTAACCCTAATTTTTTTTGTGGCTTTTTCGTGGACTGTAGGTATGAAGAACAGACTCGATCTAAACTACGAAAAACTGTAAAATCTCACCGAGCAACCTGGAAATTTGATACCACTTGATAGAGGCGGAGGTGTCCCGTCTTTCGATGAGATGGTGGAATTCGCTTTGGTGGAAGTCGACTTTGACGATCCGACTACGAACGTGCGAGGACGTCGCGCCTTAACAATCGCTAAACCAACTCCGAGAGGTTATTGACCACGCCGGAGCACGATCAACCTGACCACGAGGGTCTGTTTCCTGCGAGCAAACGAAGAACAAGCAAGAAACTGAGATTGCAATCTGGATATTGCGAATATAAGATGAAAGCTTTATTGATCAAGGTGGGGTTCTGTGACGCCTTTGTCTGGTCGTTGAACACAAA
>NW_021256679.1:0-1464 GCF_002162155.2 Triticum dicoccoides | reverse complement strand
AGTCTCCATGATGACTTAAAGTCTTGAAGTAGGAATTCAGGCCCTCGGAGCGCCCGGTTGTTCCTGTGAATCGGAAGAACTTATTCCTAAAGTACACAGGATCCCAAATCTCGCTACTGTTCCACATGTTTTTGAGGTGTTTCTTATCAGCCACACCAAATTACTTTGACCATCTGCTTCCACCGTTCTTCAAATGCCTCAATGGTATATGAAGCATTAATGCAACCATAAAGTGCTTCGGCAAAAGGCTCATCCTTGTCAGCATCTTCCCTAGTTTTTTCCTTGCAACCCGGAAGACGTGCCACTTGCAACATCTGTGTGTTGAATCTGGAAATACCATTGAGATGGCTGTAGCTATTGCCTAGTCTTGATCAGTCATAATGTTCAACGGATGCTCGTTATTCATTTTGATGGTCTCATCAGGCCACAAAGCACATCCCAAGCAAACAGTGTGTGTGTGGTTGTTAATGCCAACAATCGGAGCAAAGGGCAAGTTGTAGCGATTTGTGTAGAATGTGGTATCGAAAAACACACAATCTTTTATACTTTGGACAGAAGGCCCTTTTTCTCCCATCAACCCAGAAAAGCGCCCAAATAGCTCCATCTTCTTCTAGCTTCGAGAAAAAGAAGTTGGGATTCTCCACTTGTTTTCTCTCAAAGTACTTGATTGTCAGCTCCAAATCACTCTCTGACAGGCCCCTTCGCAGCTTAGCTCTTGCATTTGTCACATCAGTCTTCACATACGGCAAACTCCTTGGATCGCAACACCGTGCATCTCCAAGCAAGCCTATCATATTAGCCGTTGATATGTTGCGATAGTGCAGTGATGTGATGTACTGCATGTCTGCATCCGGGATTTTTCTATGAGAGCGGCAAAATCTCTGACGCCCCCTTTGCAACATAAGTTGGTGTGTGTGCGATCTACCTCAAAAACTATCACAACCCAGCTACCGTCTTTGAGGTTAACACGCATACGAGCATTGCAATCATACCGCTCCAACCAGTTTCTTCGCCTCTTGTCACTCACATCCATATAGATGCCAGCTTGTTTGCTTGCTGATTTTTTATTACTAGCATATCTCATATCAACATCATCAAATTGATTTGTTGCAGCACCGTCAGAAATGCTTCCACCGACATTCTTCGAAGGATCTTTCCGTGAGTGTATGCACTCAAAAACGATATAGATTAGAATGCGCTTCTGCTCCGAGTTTTGTTTCCTAGTATGCTTTGATGTCACAATTCGAGTTCCAAAGCCCATCTTCGAGGCATATTCATTGCAAACACGCTGAGCTTCTTCAACATTGTCAAAAACCATTCCAACAAAAGGGACAATTGGTTGTCATGATATATCTTCATCTGTTTCATCAACAAGTGTTGCAACATTTCCATTGGCATTGTCATGCGCCACATGGGCATTTCCATGATTTGGAGCTGCACCATCCGTGTTCAGCTGCAAGGAAT
>NW_021256678.1:0-3669 GCF_002162155.2 Triticum dicoccoides | reverse complement strand
TTATGCATGCGTGCGCAGGTACCACTATATTCTCCTAGAGATTAGGCTTGAGCGGGGAGTAGTAACTGTCTTGGACTCTAAACGAAAAGATCCCCAGGAGTATGCGGACATGACTGAAATCCTCAAGAAGTAAGTTAAATCGATCATTATCCACCATATCAGCAACTTTGTTCATTTCCTGATATCAAGTAATTGTTTTCTTTGTCCGACAGGGTTTGGAGAAAATTCACCAGAAAAGTTTTGGGACTGCCGAAGGAGCTAGAACTTAGACACCCGAAAGTAAGTACTATAGTAGCATGTTCCGCGCATCTCCTAGCTAGTGATTCAAGCGCTAGTTTCATCAATACCATTTAGCATTCTTGCTTATCAGTTTGATTGACCTCTATTTCTTGTAAAGTGGTTGTGGCAGGAACAAGGGAATGATTTCTGTGGATACTACGTCTGCGAGTCCATCCGCCACACGACCTGTGAGCGGGGCGGGTACTCTGACGAACAATATGAAGTACATAAATAACAACATTCACAATTTTATTTTATTACCATCATCTGTGTTGAGTTTCATTCATTCATATATATATGTATTGACCCCCTTCTTCAAATTAGATGTTTCGAAAGCGGGATGAACTCCTAGCACCAGCTCGCATGCGAGCAATTCAAGAGGAATTGGCGGCATTCTTTCTTGACCACGTGATCGCTGAAGACGGAGAATACTATGTGAACCATGAGTCAGTATGATTATATTTGTAAGAGATAATTATTGTATATATGTAGCCGGTAGTGTCGGATAGATATACGAGAACTTGTTGTTCGACCAATCTCTCGGAGAAGGAGAGGTGGTCGATATCACTTCTCTCTGTATGCATATATGTTCATGACGATCTTCTGTTTCCTTCGTTTGCTTACTAGCTAGCTAGCGTGTCTAGTCCTCTCTATACGTATGTATAGTACGTAGCGTCAACCAAGCATGGACATAAGAGAGGACACTTCTCTCTATTAATTATAGCTAGCTAACACAATATATGAAACACCTAAATTAACCCCTCAAAACCCCCAAACCCCCCCTTAAAAAAACAAAAACCCCAGCCATAGAAATGCTGACGCGTGGATGCCTATTGGTCTCGGTTGGTGCCACCAACCGGGATCAAAGAGTCTCCTGCCTGGGCTCTGCACACTGCCCACGTGGAGGCCCATCAGTCCCGGTTCTGGATTGAACCGGGACTAAAGGGTCGGGGCATTAGTACCGACACTTTAGTCCCGGTTCAGGAACCGGGACTAAAGGCCCTTACGAACCGGGACTATAGGCCCTTTTTCTAGTAGTGCTATCCCTCTACATCATGTCATCTTGCTTAAGGCGTTACTCTGTTTTTAACTTAATACTCTAGATGCATGCTGGATAGCGGTCGATGAGTGGAGTAATAGTAGTAGATGGAGGCAGGAGTCGGTCTACTTGTCTCGGACGTGATGCCTATATACACGATCATACCTAGATATTCTCATAACTATGCTCAATTCTGTCAATTGCTCAACAGTAATTATTTCACCCACCGTAGAATACTTATGCTCTCGAGAGAAGCCACTAGTGAAACCTATGGACCCCGGGTCTATCTTTATCATATCAATCTCCTACTACTTAGATATTTACTTTGCTATTTATTTTTCCTTTATTTTACTTTGTATCTTTATCATAAAAATACCAAAAATATTATCTTATCATATCTATCAGATCTCACTCTCGTAAGTGGCCCTACAGGGATTGACAACCCCTATTTGCGTTGGTTGCGAGGATTTATTTGTTTTGTGCAGGTACGAGGGACTTGCGTGTAGCCTCCTACTAGATTGATACATTGGTTCTCAAAAACTGAGGGAAATACTTACGCTACTTTGCTGCATCATCCCTTCCTCTTCGGGGAAAACCAACGCAGTGCTAAAAGAGGTAGCAAGAAGGATTTCTGGCGCCATTGCCGGGGAGGTCTACGCAAAAGTCAACATACCAAGTACCCATCACATACCCTTATCTCCCGCATTACATTATTTGCCATTTTCCTCTCGTTTTCCTCTCCCCCCAATTCACCCTTGTCGTTTTATTCGCCCTCCCTCTCTCTCTCTCTATCCTCCCTCTCTTTCTCTATTTGCCCTCTTTGTCCGCTTGCTTTTTGTTTGCTTGTGTGTTAGTTTGCTTGTTTGTCACGATGGCTCAGGATAATACTAAATTTGGTGATCTTGACCTTAAAAGATTAGAAGAGATCAAAAGCAATGTTAGGAGTTTCATGGTTTTGCAATTTGAACATAGTAGTTTCTTCAGAAACGAGCTTAAAGAACAGAAAAGTTTTATGAGTTTTATGAATAAAGAGCTTGATGATATGTCTAAAGAATTCGATGGTTTAAGATCCCAACTTGCTCATCTTGAGAAAGTAACTGCTGAAATTTCGAATAATCAGGATACCTTAGTTAATAAGATGGCCGCTAAACCGAGTTGCTATGAAAATAATGATGAAGATCTAAAAGTTATTGATGTGTCCCCTATTAAATCTTTGTTTTGCAATATGAATCTTGAAAATGATGGGACTGAATATGATCCACCTTTACCTAGAAGGCGTTCCAAGAATTCGGAATTTGTTGATCTTGATGCTAAATTTGATAAAAGTGAGATTGAAGAAATTAATACCCTAGATGTTGCTAAACCCACTATTATGGATTTCAAGGAATTTAACTATGAAAATTGCTCTTTGATTGATTGTATTTCCTTGTTGCAATCCGTGCTAAATTCTCCTCATGCTTATAGTCAAAATAAAGCGTTTACTAAACATATCGTTGATGCCTTGATGCAATCTTATGAACAAAAACTTGAATTGGAAGTTTCTATCCCTAGAAAACTTTATGATGAGTGGGAACCAACTATTAAAATTAGAATTAAAGATAATGAATGCTATGCTTTATGTGATTTGGGTGCTAGTGTTTCCACGATTCCAAAGACAATGAATGCTATGCTTTATGTGATTTGGGTGCTAGTGTTTCCACGATTCCAAAGACTTTGTGTGATTTGTTAGGTTTCCATGATTTTGATGATTGCTCTCTAAACTTGCACCTCGCGGATTCCACTATTAAGAAAACCTATGGGAAGAATTAGTGATGTTCTTATTGTTGCAAATAGGAATTATGTGCCCGTAGATTTTATTGTTCTTGACATAGATTGCAATCCTTCATGTCCTATTATTCTTGGTAGACCTTTCCTTAGAACGATTGGTGCAATTATTGATATGAAGGAAGGAAATATTAGATTCCAATTTCCATTAAGGAAAGGTGTCGGTGTCAAAACCGGTGGATCTCGGGTAGGGTGTCCCGAACTGTGCGTCAAGGCCGGATGGTAACAGGAGACAAGGGACACGATGTTTTTACCCAGGTTCGGGCCCTCTCGATGGAGGTAATACCCTACTCCTGCTTGATTAATATTGATGATATGGGTAGTATAAGAGTAGATCTACCACGAGATCAAGGAGGCTAAACCCTAGAAGCTAGCCTATGGTATGATTGTTGTATATGGAGTTGATGTCCTATGGACTACAACCCTCCGGTTTATATAGACACCGGATAGGGTTAGGGTTACACAGAGTCGGTTACAATGGTAGGAGATCTTGAATATCCGCATCGCCAAGCTTGCCTTCCACGCCA
>NW_021256677.1:0-410 GCF_002162155.2 Triticum dicoccoides | reverse complement strand
TCCGTAGACTTATAAGATTTTGGACTTAAGCCTCTGTTCAGTTTTTACTGCTTCCGTATGTTAATTGTTGATCTCGAAACCGTGATATTGTGCTTCTGAGTGGTTATGCCACCATTTTTGTGAATGTCTCAAATCTTTTCTGAGCATTTACAGCCGTTATGCTGTCCGAGTCATTCCAGGTTTCTAAATAGTCTGATGCATTTGCAAAATCCTTTTTCTCCGGTTTCAATGTCTGTTAGGCCAGGTTAATCACACAAATTGTTGAGCTGAGGTACTCTACTGCCTCAACCTTTATGTTGGAGTTATTATTATGACCCTAGGTGTCTCAGGGGATCATCTAGTGGTCTAGCCATGAATTGTGTCCTAGTGTGATGATTCTGGCCATCATTCTCGAAAGCATCCTGTGATGC
>NW_021256676.1:0-1157 GCF_002162155.2 Triticum dicoccoides | reverse complement strand
AAGCGGGGCAAGAAGAGGGGTCAATGGAGCTTGGAGCTCTATGGGAAGTCTGGTGGTTTTGCTTTATATTTTGATTTTTACATGTGAATGGGACGCTGTTCGCCTCATTTTGCCGGGTGCTCATGTTGTATCCAACAGATGTCTCTTTGAAAAGCAATGTCATGTTTCTCTATGGGAGACGAGAGGTGCATTTGGGAAGTCGCAAAATCATTGCTTTGTCATGGCATGGTCTGAGTTTCAAACAACGTGATGTTTGGTTTTCGAATGAGAACCAGAATATCAGTAATGATCTTTTTTTTATCCAATGTATGTACCGATGGATCATCACCCTCTATGTTTTTGTGTCGTGAATACTCAAGAGCTAATCATCCTCGTGTTTCGTAAAATTTAAGTTCATCTTTGCTTCAGTTGCCCCTGTAGCAATAGGTATAATACTGTCATGTTGAAAAAATGTGATGGTCTGGTTAATTTTCAGAGCCACAAACTTGCTGGTAGCAGCATTGTCATTAACTTTTGATTGTATTGGACATAATGTAGCTGGTCGATGTCAAGAAGTACCCTTTTTTTAATACCAAACAGATTGGCTGCCTATTTGTTGAATGAATGTTGTTTCTGGTTTGCGCAATGCATCTATTCGATTGAAAATGAACACAAGCTCTAGCGCCTTTCTTTTTTTGTCAGAATTTGAAGTCAAATGAAATGACAGAGCAGCATCGGAAGAGGACGGGCGAGTGAGAAGCCCCGTTGAATGTTCAGGAATTTGGTACATGTATAATTGACTAGAGAGTACAAGTTGATATCTCATTTTGCGGACTTAGGACCCTTTGAATGTTTATATTTTGTGGTTGAACATGGCATGGCAGCCATGCATGCTCTTGGCGCCTCTCACTACGCTATAATTTAGTTTTTTCTCTTTTTTTTAGGGAAAGCCATAATTGTGATTTTATATTTCTTGCATAAATATTGATACGTCGTTTGTTGAAACATCTACTAGTAAACCCGAAGGCTCCGATTTTCAAACAATGGTTCGAGAGATGCTACAAGTTAGTTTAATGACTCTTCTTTTCTTGTTCTTCTTAAATCTGTAACGTGCCCTCTAAATAAATGGATATGTTGTAGTTATGTCACTTAATAATAATAATAATAATAATAATAAT
>NW_021256675.1:0-1049 GCF_002162155.2 Triticum dicoccoides | reverse complement strand
GTTTTGGGGCCCCGGTGTGATTTCCACGATTAACGATCCCCGGGGTGCGTTTACATGTCGGTCATCAATACTACTAGTTTTGGCCAATTCTGGCCCGTTTCGTGGACAATTACTCACTGTTTTGGGGCCCCGGAATGATTTCCACGATTAACGAATCCCCGTGTGCGCTTACGTGTCGGTTACGAACACTCACAGTTTTGGCCAATTCTAACGCGTTTTGTGGACTTTTAGTCACCGTTTTCTGGGCCTGAAGTGATTTCCATAGTTGTTGAACCCCAAGGCGCACCTACGTGTTTGTCATCAACACCAACAGTTTTGGCTGATTCTAGCCTGTTTCATGTACTATTACTCACTGTTTTGGGGCCCCGGGGTGATTTCCACGGTTAACGAACCGCAGGGTGCATTTACGTGTCGGTCATCAACACTCGCAGTTTTGGCCGATTCTGGCCCGTTACTTGGACTATTACTCTGTTTTTGGGTCCAAGCGTGATTTCCATGATTTACGAACCCCGTGGTGCGTTTACGTGTCGGTCAATGACACTCACAATTTTGGCCAATTTCTGGTTCGTTTCGTGTACTATTACTCGCCGTTTTGGCGTCCGAGAGCGATTTCCATGATTTACAATCCCCGGGGTGCGTTTGCGTCTCTGTCGTCAACACTCACAGTTTTGGCCAATTCTGACGCGATTCGTGGGCTATTATTCACCATTTAGGGCTCCCTAAGCGATTTCCATAGTTGTTGAACCCCAAGGTGCGTTTAGGTGTCGGTCATCAACACTCACTGTTTTGGGGCCCCGGTGTGATTTCCACGATTAACGATCCCCGGGGTGCGTTTACATGTCGGTCATCAATACTACTAGTTTTGGCCAATTCTGGCCCGTTTCGTGGACAATTACTCACTGTTTTGGGGCCCCGGAATGATTTCCACGATTAACGAACCCCCGGGTGCGCTTACGTGTCGGTTACGAACACTCACAGTTTTGGCCAATTCTAACGCGTTTTGTGGACTTTTAGTCACCGTTTTCTGGGCCTGAAGTGATTTCCATAGT
>NW_021256674.1:0-461 GCF_002162155.2 Triticum dicoccoides | reverse complement strand
AAATCTCTTTATAACAGACGAGTTTCCGTATGAAACCCTGATACTTCGAAAGAGATTGTCCGTTTTGTACACGAAGTGCATCCAGTTTTTGCCGTAAGCCTCTCTACTTTCTTGCACATGCTATGTGGGCCTGCTCCTGGACGTAGTCCTCCTTCACCCACTTGAGGGCGGACTCGTCATCGGGGGCCGCCATCTCGACATGCTCCAGCTTCACCAGGAGCAGCCCCGGCTCAGGCTTCGGTCGTACCAGGCGGAGGGAGCGCCTCGCCGGTGCTGGACCAGGCGGGGAGGGTCGGGCACCCTGCGAGTGTGGTGCCCAAGCGGCGTCTCCTCCGGCTCGGGCTTGACGGGGTGGAGTCCGACAACGAGGACGACCCCGGCTCCATGTTGGGGATCGTAGCAGAAATTTAAAATTTTCTACGCATCACCAAGATCAATCTATGGAGTAATCTAGCAACGAG
>NW_021256673.1:0-569 GCF_002162155.2 Triticum dicoccoides | reverse complement strand
CACGCATTGCGCGCCTGGGTCCTTTCTTTCTTGAAGAACCACCTTGGTACATTTTCCTAGACATATTTCTTCCTCTGAAAAATTTCTAAAATTTTTAGTAACTCAAAATAAAAGTGAATCGAACTCAATAAAACTGATAGCAACTACTCCCACAAGTGCCTGGAGCCTACATCATGCATTAAAATTACTTGGGACCTCATAAACTTGACATGCAAGCTCAAGAACAGGGTCACCTAGGCAGCAAAAATTTGCAATGAATAAAATAGTAGAACAAAAACTAATTGGAACATTGGAGGAGTCACATGCCAAGGAACAATCTCCCAAAGCAGTTTTCTGAATGGAACTTTGAGCAAGGAGATCGAAAATCGCAGCAAAATGAGCTAGAACTTGTGCTTGAGCTTTATGGGGATTTTTTTGGGAGGAAGATGGAGCGTGTGGGTGCAGGAATAAGTGGAGGGGGGGCACCATGGGCCCACGAGGCAGGGGGCGCACCCAGTAAGAGTGGGCGCGCCCTGGACCCTTGTGGCCAGGTGCTTGCCCCCCTACTGTGTTCTCAGTACCTAAAATCC
>NW_021256672.1:0-1933 GCF_002162155.2 Triticum dicoccoides | reverse complement strand
CGGGTTTACCTCCAATGAAGAGAAGCATTGTTAGCTAATTTTGCCTCTTTATCGAGTGGGTTATTGTATTGGGAGCTGCCAGTGCTTATTGTGGTGTCATATACCAAAATTTCTTTTTAGTTCATCAGTTCAGTCCAATCTTGCAGAACAAAAACAAATAAAGTGCATAGAAATATTGCATTTGATAGAATTTATATGATGTTTCAAGGAACCGCGTGCTGCACTCTATGTTGTCATGTTGAATGGAAGCAACAACGGCACCGAGGAAACATGAGTTTATCGCTCAAAAGAGGTCTCTGAAATTTTAGAGGGTTGTGGTATATGAATCATTGCTGGATGAGGAAAGGAGTGGGGGAGGATCTGCAGGTGTGTATTGTAGAACTTTACTGATGTAGGCGTTGATTTCATTTGCAAGATTCTGTATTGTTCTTTACCCATCTGCTCCTGGAATTGTGTACTAATTATGATTTGTTGAAGTTTCATGCAGCATTGTACGATGGATTTATATGGCTGCCTGACTAGGTAAAAGAGCTATATATTTTAGCATTTCAAATTCAGATAATCTATTTCTTATGGACCTATGAAACCTTAGTGTTAATTCACAAAGCTCGGTCTTGCAAGAAAAACAAAATGCAGCATAGCTGTGAGAAGATAATATATATCTTGTTTACTTTGTTGTAATTTGTGTGCTAACTTGGTCAGAGTTTTCCTATTTTGTAGTTTATCAAAAAAATGTCATGTTGTAGAAGATTTGCAAAATGTTCATCAAATTTTGGTTTATATTTCTGCCTAATATAAGAGCTCTATTTTCCCTGTTCATCCAACACTGCCCTTTTGATTGCAGTTCTTTCCTACACATACAGCTCAAACTTACAATTTGAACCCTTGGCCGATGCAAGAGATTAAGGATTAAACTCATGGCGTCTAAAAAATTAGTTTGGGCTGTAAAAGGATCTAAAAAACGGACTCTGAATGTCCTGTCAAAAGTGACTGACTCTGATAAACATTGATAATGGCATTTTGATCTAAAAAGTGGGCAGCCGATTTCCTAATTAACTAACTCTGAACGTCCCATAAAAAATAACTCCAAACGTCCAACTTATATTATGTTTGTGCTTAATACTAGGATGCTGGTGCCTGCATACGAGCTGATGTTCGGGAAGCCATCCCTCTATAGACTCTTTGAGGGCTACTTCAATCAAGTCGGGAGGGTGAACGCAAGGGGTCATTTTGAAGATGCTGCAAGATCCTCATGTTAATTTGATCACAATTATAGGAGACGCCCTGTGGGTGTCGTTTCTTCACACATAAAATATATTTTTTGGGCACTGACAACCATGTGCTCACATTCTTACATATTTATTATTTTTACAGGAAAATGTGACACCAACAACTAATGATGAACACATTCGTTCACTTATTTACATTGGCATTTTTTGTCACCGGGACAATTTTATTGCCATGCATGATTTTGTTTATGAGACTGTTCAGGCATTTCCGAGCTTCTGTAAAGATGAGTACTACAAACCCTTGCTTGTTCTCTCGGACTAGGCCTACCGCAAGCTTACCTCGACTGATTTCGGTGGCCCAAAGTGGCACTAGCTCGGAGACGACATCAACAAGCTCCTGGAGACTTGGTTGGTGGTGAGGCGCCTAGGCGATCTTGTGGATGGCTTTGAAATTCAATGGCATAGAAAGTGCAGAGGGAGAGGCGTGAGCAGTGGCGCTGTGCCTCCAGCATCTCTCTCACACATGAGCATTTGTGGCTAACAGATGGCATGCGAGAGGAGAAGCGGGCGTTTGTCTGTTTTGGGAATTACAAGGATGGCACAATATCTAGGGTATTGTTGGATGTTAATTTATTTCTATGAGTTTGATCAAAGTTTGACTTTTTTGAGCTAAAGTTTGACTTTCATAAACCTAATATAACATA
>NW_021256671.1:0-548 GCF_002162155.2 Triticum dicoccoides | reverse complement strand
TATAAACCAGGACGGAGGTAGTAGCTTCGTCAATATGGGGTGCTCTAACTATTGCCTGTCAAT
The DNA here is from genome assembly GCF_002162155.2 of Triticum dicoccoides. NCBI lineage: Eukaryota > Viridiplantae > Streptophyta > Magnoliopsida > Poales > Poaceae > Triticum > Triticum dicoccoides. Next base: position 485 of record NW_021256671.1, on the reverse strand, counting down.
TTTTACATGCATGCACAATTCCCATGACATCTCTATTCTATGGAGATGAATTATCTGAAATAAAAATGTGGTTAAGCATTCATCACAAATGTGTTGTCACATGTGTAACATCTGTGAACCCAAGCAACAAACAAATGACCGGTTGGGGGAGGGAATTCATTTCTCCTATTATAAAAGGGCCTCCGCGCTACACTTTCAAGGAAGATATCATGTCTCCACTTGTGATGAGATGTGTAATATACAGTTGAAAGGAGTCACCCACATAATTAAAATGAGATATTAGATGAAAACTGAAAGAATGAGTTTACAACCTCCCCGCTCCGAAATTTATGTTAAATATTGAGTTGGATGGTGGCGATGTAGTCATACAGCAGAACCTCGATTCAGGGTCGTCTTCTCCCACGGCTTCACTGGCTTCCACCTCGACGACGTTCATGCGCCGCCGGTTAGTGGCAGCACTTGTGTCATGTGTCACCTCGCTCATG
>NW_021256670.1:0-586 GCF_002162155.2 Triticum dicoccoides | reverse complement strand
CGACGCCGCCTAGCACAGAAGCAGCCCCGACACCGCCAAGCCCACGCACGCTGACTCCGCCAATGCCAGAGGCCAACCCCACCGTGTGATGTGTTGCCCACGCATCCTTCCATACTTTTTTGTACGCCGAAATTTTCATCCGATCGCCGAACTGTGGCCGCTGATCATCGGACTTGTGGCATTTTTTGTGAGCGGGAATGACCAAGTTTGAATTTGCCGCGACTTGGGGGGCGGCGCCTGGGGGCGTGGCTGGGAGCTAGATTGCCCCCAGGGGCTAATCTAGCACCGGTTCGCCCCCAGGCATCTCTTTTTCGACACCCTGGTGGGCCGAACGGCTGGAGATGCTCTTAGGACAATGTTATGCAAAAGGTTGTTGGCTGATCTATGCCTCGTTTGCCGCCCCATGCTTAGTACCAATCCCAGGTAACTTTCTATATTATGCTCCTATAAATACTTGAATTAGTACCGCACTAAAATTGAACTGTAATGTGGCCTTGATTTTCAGATTTAGAATTGTTTCTCCATTGGGCATGTACGACTAATATCCCAGTCACGTCATGAGGCTATCAGGGAAGATCGGAAGGCC
>NW_021256669.1:0-1481 GCF_002162155.2 Triticum dicoccoides | reverse complement strand
TGGTGATCTTCCCGTGATGGGAGGAGAGGATCCTCGTTGGCCATGGAAATCCCCCGGTCGAGGATTGTAGCCCTGGGATGCTATCCCCTTGCAACCAAATTAGGCCTAAGGTGGCCGGACCTAACCATCCCCTATATTTAGAAGATATTTTTTCCTCAATTCTTTTAGCCAGCCACACACATGTCAACAATTATTTTATACTATTTCATCAATCATTTGAATGATTCACATTCGACATGCTTAACAACAAAAACCATGAACACACATATAGTTGCACGGATCAAGCAATTCAAATTAAAACATGCAAATAGTTCATCCAAAAGACCCCATTCATAACTTCAACTAATTGCATAGGCTAGTAGGTGTGTTTTTAAACATTTTGTAATGAAAATTGACTATAAATGCATAGAAAGAACCTAAAAGTGCCATAAGGGTGGTACACAAACGACATTTCAAAATCCAATGCACCATGCATCATCTTGACTAAAAACGACAGAGTATGCTTGGATTTATGTTGTTGCAAGATGTTCACGATGCGTTGAGGACGAGGTCTGTCGTGCAGGAGTATGTAGGATGGCCAAGATATGACGTGATAACTGACGACACGACTTTGTTTTTAAAATAAAACACCCCCATGACACCATCACACTTCACATATGACCATGTACAGGGCTGAGGTTACATGCACAATTACAAATATATTGTGCATCACGATCGTCTAACATGGTACAACCTATAACACACTTACGTGCGATCCTTCCTTCCACTTGACTTTCCCTCAAAAAATCTTTCCCTCAAACTAGCCTTTCCTCGAAAAAATATCTTCCCTCCAAAGTAGCATTCCCTACAGGCTACAGCTAGCCGAGCCTTTCCGTCAAAAAATTTCCTTCCCTCCAGAACGTTTGTAAGGCCCGCTTGATTAACCCCAGCCCCTCCGTAAATACAGCATATCCTTATAAGTGTGACCACAAGATCCGTCGAGATCTGCGCATCTAGTTCCTTGTTGAGCCGGAGATGCAATCTAAGATTGTGTTACTTGTACTAGTACAACTTTTAGTGTTCTATATCCGGATTAAGATTGTGGGTCATTCTATCTAGGGTTCTAGTATGGTTAGGATTTTCTAGTATGGGTATGATGTTCTAATTAAATGAAAGGTCATAAGATCTAATCTATCAGCTAATTAATCCTTTTTACTTTATTGACGAGCTTCTTGGTTGTCCGAACTTTTTTTCATGGAAATTGTTTCTCCAGACTTTGATCCTATGTTGTTCTGGTTCAGTTATTATGCCCTTTCATATTGATTTTCCTCTGGAGTAAATTGTGCTGACAATGTACAAATTAGTAGTTTAATTACTTCATATAATAGCAAGTACATACATCGAAAATCTCATGGCGCGGACGGGCTCGCCCGGACACGGTATCGCCAGGCGTCCATTGGCTATGGGATATGGGATGGATGCGGTATTCTGGGGTGCGCGCG
>NW_021256668.1:0-501 GCF_002162155.2 Triticum dicoccoides | reverse complement strand
GTGGATGCCACATTTCGGTCACTCTTGAGAAAGCACTTCTATGATGCGCGATTTATCATCATGGAAGTGGACACTTCCGTGATGATAATTTTGGTAATGTTATGGAACGCTTCTACGATAGCACATGTATCACTATCTTGATTCTATCATAAAATCGTCATGGATGTATATGCATGAAAGAAAACGTGACCTACTGTGACAAACACATATCATCACAGAAGTGTATTTTTTTTGTAATGACAGCAAAATGCACTTTCAGTAGTATGACCTAAATCTTGACTTTCTTTAGGATCTTGTTATTTTAGGTTCTACGGACAAGGAGCTTGGTGATGCGCCGGATGAGGAGCTTGGCGAGGCGCTGCAGCTCGGCCAGGCGCTGGTCGAGGAGCTCTGCGACGCGCCGAATGAGGAGCTTAGCGAGGTGATGGAGCTTGGCGAGGCGCTGCAGCTCTGCCAGGTGCTGGTCGAGGAGCTCTGCAACGCGCCAGATGAGGAGCTTGG
>NW_021256667.1:0-384 GCF_002162155.2 Triticum dicoccoides | reverse complement strand
ACCAAATTGTTAAGGGCGAAAATGTAAATGCAATGGGTAAGCATTTGCCACCTAACAGAAAAATGTCAACTATTTGAATGCAAATGTGGTTGCCATATTATGCAGCCAGTTTGCCACACTGTCATATCTGTATTGTGGCAACAGACATTGTGTTCACATACTATATTGCCACATGATTATACAATCCAAGTGGCAAACACGCACACTCGATGTGCACATTAGTTCCGTCCAGTGCTACCAATTGTGGCAACTATCAAAGTGTGGAAACTGTCACAAATAATTCAGAAAAAAAACAGGTCTCACAAATGAAAAAGCATGTTTGTGGTTACTATCATGTAAATTCAGCAAAAAATCCGTTTGCCTCGTGGAAGAGCGTGTGTGTGG
>NW_021256666.1:0-483 GCF_002162155.2 Triticum dicoccoides | reverse complement strand
ATAAAATCATGAGTTTTTTTGCACGACGTGGGAACATGTGCTATAGGAACGATGGTATTTTTTCATAATTTTTGGTGATGGAGAAGTATCCGAAAAATTCCCTCTACGCGGATTGCCCTTCGCGCGTCTACGGCTGTGGCCGGCGGCCTCCGGGGGCTAGCATGCCGCCAAATCTTGCGTAGGCGGCCTCTCACAAGTCTGGAAGTGTTGTGGCGGTTGCAAACGCCCGGCACGCGCGTCCGGGGTGTGCCCCCCTTCACGGACGGCGCGGCCGCCGGCACCTGGAGGGGGGAAACGGACGCGTGGGGTCTACACGGAGGGGATCTTGCTGTGGGTCTGGCCCTGATGTTGCTCCAAAGTGTTCCTATGGGCTGACCTAACACAACCGGGTGGGGTGGTCCACTGGTCAAAGCCCGTCCGTGCAAAGTGAAAGGGCTAGATCCCGTGGTCAAACGCTACAGGGTTAGGCGGGACGGGGGCACT
>NW_021256665.1:0-582 GCF_002162155.2 Triticum dicoccoides | reverse complement strand
TTTTTTTTTGCAATTAGTTGATCCTACGTGCAAATACATACATAATTACTTTGTTTGCTAAGTAGTTGTGCTTACTTTTGATCACATAGAAAACGAAACCAAGCATCATATGACATGCACTCCAATGCTAATATGTGCATGACCAACATGTCGCAATGGGTAGTGTGTGTTCCACGTTTGGGAGTAATGCATGCTTCATTAGTTCTCTTGCATGAAGTAATCAATTTATGATAGTAAATGTTTCATTAACGATGCAAATTTATAAAGCCATAAAACTAACTTAACTTGTGGTCTTTAAGGGTCATATGTTCTTGTTTAGATATAATGTGACATTGTGCGCCAATGTCTCCTCTAGGAGATGCAGGTAAAGAGGAAGCATCATCCAATTTCTCGCCCCCGCCCCCCTAGCTAGTTTCTGAACCCCCCCCCCCACCCACCCCTCCCATGGGTTTTAGTTGCTTCCAGCTCCATTCAGGGAGCTGTGATGACGTGCCACTTGATTTCCATGTGCAGCAAAATGACCACTATGAGCAACATCCTAATTCCTGATCTAAATGCTCCCCCTGATGCTTGATTTGGTGG
>NW_021256664.1:0-1388 GCF_002162155.2 Triticum dicoccoides | reverse complement strand
AGATTTGTTGGAAATCATACATGTCCCGATGAATATTGAGGCTCGTGGCGAATATCGTTATTTTCTCACCTTTACAGATGACTTAAGCAGATATGGGTATATCTACTTAATGAAACATAAGTCTGAAACGTTTGAAAAGTTCAAAGAATTTCAGAGTGAAGTTGAAAATCATCGTAACAAGAAAATAAAATTTCTACGATCTGATCGTGGAGGAGAATATTTGAGTTACGAGTTTGGTGTACAATTTGAACAATGCGGAATAGTTTTGCAACTCACGCCACCCGGAACACCACAGCGCAATGGTGTGTCCAAACGTCGAAATCGTACTTCACTAGATATGGTGCGATCTATGATGTCTCTTACTGACTTACCGCTATCATTTTGGGGATACGCTTTAGAGACGGCCGCATTCACGTTAAATAGGGCACCATCAAAATCCGTTGAGACGACGCCTTATGAACTGTGGTTTGGCAAGAAACCAAAGTTGTCGTTTCTGAAAGTTTGGGGCTGCGATGCTTATGTGAAAAAGCTTCAACCTGATAAGCTCGAACCCAAATCGGAGAAATGTGTCTTCATAGGATATCCAAAGGAGACTATTGGATACACCTTCTATCACAGATCCGAAGGCAAGACTTTTGTTGCTAAGTTCGGAAACTTTCTAGAGAAGGAGTTTCTCTCGAAAGAAGTGAGTGGGAGGAAAGTAGAACTTGACGAGGTAACAGTACTTGCTCCCTTATTGGAAAGTAGTGCATCACAGAAAACTGTTTCTGTGACACCTACACCAGTGAGTGAGGAAGCTAATGATGATGATCATGAAACTTCAGAACAAGATACTACTGAACCTCGTAGATCAACCAGAGTAAGATCCGCACCAGAGTGGTACGGTAATCCTGTTCTGCAAGTCATGCTACTAGATCATGATGAACCTACGAACTATGAAGAAGCGATGGTGAGCCCAGATTCCGCAAAGTGGCTTGAAGCCATGAAATCTGAGATGTGATCCATGTATGAGAACAAAGTATGGACTTTGGTTGACTTGACCGATGATCGGCAAGCAATTGAGAACAAATGGATCTTTAAGAAGAAGACTGATGCTGACGGTAATATTACTGTCTACAAAGCTCGACTTGTCACAAAAGGTTTTCGGCAAGTTCAAGGGATTGACTACGATGAGACCTTCTCACCGTAGCAATGCTTAAGTCTGTCCGAATCATGTTAGTAATTGCCGCATTTTATGATTATGAAATTTGGCAGATGGATGTCAAAACTGCATTCCTGAATGGATTTCTGGAAGAAGAGTTGTATATGATGCAACCAGAAGGTTTTGTCGATCGAAAGGGAGCTAACAAAGTGTGCAAGCTCCAGCGATCCATTTATGGACTGGTGCA
>NW_021256663.1:0-1600 GCF_002162155.2 Triticum dicoccoides | reverse complement strand
CCCCCCCTAGCCCGCTCCCTGGACTCGTCCTTCGAAGGGCTGGGTGGGATGGCAAACCTCCCTCTGGTGGCCACGGTGAATGCGGCTGCGCCTGTCTCCCCGCTGCCGGCCGGGGGAGCGGGGGCGGAGCGTGTCCCCTTGGAGGCGGACCCCACCCCGGCTTCCGAGAGGCGTCTGTCAAGTGGCTCCGGCCGTCAGAACAAGAAGACTGTTGGGCGGAAGATTGCGAGCAAACCTGCGGAGACGGCCGTGTTGGGATCCGGGTCTGCGTTGGGAGGTGAACTGGGGGCAGAGCTGGCGGCGGCGGGACCGGCGTCCAAGGCCAAGCGTACAAGGGCTACTCCGGTGGCGTCTCGAGCTCCTAGTGTGCGTGCCAAGGCCAAGCTGGGGGACATGACGTCCCTGGAAAGCGCCAAGCTCCGCACGGCAGACAAAAACATGGATATCTCAGGTAATCCAACACCCTCTTTCAAGATTCTGAATGCTTTTTCCGATGAGCACCTCGGTGAGATCCTCCATGATAGTGGAGTCGCGGTAGATTCCTCGCATTTGGACGTTATTCCGCTTGTGTGTGCTCGCGAAGAGGCTCAGGCTGCCCTCGCGGCAGCTGCTGCTAGGGCCGCCCAGATCCAGAGTGTGGAAGGAGGGCCCTCGGCACCAGTAGGGGCTGGTGACGTCATGTTGCCCATCGAGGGAGAGGAGGCCAGGGAGGCCTCGGCTCTGCCCTCTTCCAGCCGCGCCCCGGCTCGGAAACGAGTGGCCAAGGCGGTGAGCTCTCGGGGAGTCCGCCTTCGTAATCGTATTATCTGATGCGGTACTTATTCTGGAATATCCGCGGGTGTGGGCATTCGGGCCGGCGTACGCAGCTGCGCGAGTACATGGCTAAAGAACGCATCGATTGCGTCGCGCTCCAAGAGACGATTAAGATGGACTTTTCGTATAGGGACCTAGTTGTGCTTGATCCGCTTATGCGTTTTGACTGGTTCTGGGTCCCTTCGTTGGGCCTCTCTGGTGGACAGCTGATGGGCTGTAATAAGGATGTCCTCGAGGTTATCGATTGGGAATCTGGCATGTTCTTCATTGCTGCTACGGTCAGGCACCGGGTCTCTTTGGCTTCTTGGGCCATCGTCAGTGTGTATGGGCCAGCTAACCACGTGCGCTCTGCTGAGTTCTTGGGAGAACTCCTAGCATTGGTGGGGGCCAAACAAGCGTCTAACATTCCAATTCTTGTTGGCGGTGACTTCAACTTGATTCGCTCGGGGGCGGACAAGAACAATGGTAACATTGACTGGACAAGGGTGTCCATGTTCAATAACGCCATCGCGGCGGCAGCCCTCAGAGAAATTGCGCGTACCGGGGCTAGATTCACGTGGACAAACAGGCAGAGGGATCCTGTGCGCTGTGTCCTGGACCGTGTCTTTTGTACAAGCGACTGGGAGATTATTTTCCCCCTGTGAACCCTTGTGGCAGAGACACGCATAGGATCCGACCACGTTCCGCTGATTCTCTCATCAGGGGAGGAGAGTAAACGCCGGAGCCGTCGTTTCTTTTTCGAGACAGCGTGGTTCGAACACGCGGGTTTCGACCAACTTGTCCTGAA
>NW_021256662.1:0-716 GCF_002162155.2 Triticum dicoccoides | reverse complement strand
GTACTAATGTTGATTGCATTTGTAATGATGATTGCACTAGTTATGATGAAAATGTCTCCTATAAGCATGTCAATTTTTGTGGAGTGCATCGGGTTTGCAAGTACACACCAAATAGGGAAGATAGATATTGCAAGAGGCATAAGAATTTAGAAACTAAATGGTTGCAAGAAAGGCTAGATGTTTGTGCTGAAAATTTAAAATTTCTTCAGCGTACTTGTGAACTTTGTAATGAACGTGATCATTTCACTCTCCAATGCAAATTGTTTCATGATCGAATCGTGTCCAAAAATTGTGATGATTTTATTTCCCTTGCACATCATAAAGAACTTAGTTTGCTTTTGGGTTATGAAGAAATGAATTGTTTAACTAAGAATCTTCCAAAATTTTCCCTTAAAAAGTTCTTGATTTTGATATAGAGGAAATTTATATGTATTGTGCGGTGAATTGCATTGAAAATCCTTATATTGCCAATTACACAAAGAAAAGAAAGCAAATAGGAGATGATGAGAATACTAATGAAAGGGAAGAGACTTCCCAATATCCTCCTATTATTTCTTATGATGAATCAGGTAACGAGGAGGAGCTTTCTATTCAACCAATCTCATTAATAAGGAGCTCAAAGAAGAGGGTTAAACCCACACATGATGTGAAGAAGAAAAAGAAAAAACGGAGAAGCAAAAGCAAAAGGGTATCCCTCCCAAATGATGTTGCTCCTA
>NW_021256661.1:0-489 GCF_002162155.2 Triticum dicoccoides | reverse complement strand
GAACAATTTTTTTGAAACCTAGGTGGTACTGCAGCGAACATTTTCTGAAACACAATTTTTTGGAACTTTTAACATTTTTAAGAATTGGGAGGTACTCTAGCAAACAACTTTTTAAAACGCAAATATTTTTATCAAATTTGTGAGCATTTTTTTAAAACACGACTATTTTTCTAAATGGAAACTTTTTTGAAAACACGAACAACTTTTGACAACCTAGGAGGTACTCGAGTGAACATTTTTTTAAACACAGACATTTTTAAATTTTGAACATTTTTTTAAAAAGGGTGACACTGTAGCAAACAATTTTTAAGACCCAAACATTTTTCAAATTTGTGAGCATATATGGAAACAGGAATATCTTTTGAATGCGAACATTTTTTGAAAGTGTCGGACTATTTTTGAAAACCTAGGAGGTAGTGTAGTGCACATTTTTTAAACACAAACATTTTTTAAACTTTGAGTGGTTCTTGAAACTGAGATTTTTTTTTT
>NW_021256660.1:0-3660 GCF_002162155.2 Triticum dicoccoides | reverse complement strand
GTTATCAATGACATCCAATGTCCATGGTCAGGAAACCGTAACCATCTATTGATCAACGAGCTAGTCAACTAGAGGCTTACTAGGGACATGGTGTTGTCTATGTACCCACACATGTATCTGAGTTTCCTATCAATACAATTATAGCATGGATAATAAACGATTATCATGAACAAGGAAATATAATAATAACTAATTTATTATTGCCTCTAGGGCATATTTCCAACAGTCTCCCACTTGCACTAGAGTCAATAATCTAGTTCACATCGTCATGTGATTAACGCTGATAGGTCACATCGCCATGTGACCAACATCCAAAGAGTTTACTAGTGTCTGTAAACTAGTTCACATCATCATGTGATTAAGACTCAATGAGTTCTCAGGTTTGATCATGTTTTGCTTGTGAGAGAGGTTTTTAGTCATCGGGTCTGAACCTTTCAGATCCGTGTGTGCTTTGCAAATTTCTAGGTCATATTGTAAACGCTGCTTCCACGCTCCACTTGGATCTATTCCAAATGGTTGCTCCACTATACGTATCCGGTTTGCTACTCAGAGTCACTCGGATAGGTGTTAAAGCTTGCATCGACGTAACCCCTTACACCGAACTCTTTATTACCTCCATAATCAAGAAACATGTCCTTATTTACTCCAAGGACAATTATTGACCGCTGTCCAATGATCCATTCCTGGATCATTCTTGTACCCCTTGACTGACTCATGGCAAGGCACACTTCCGGTGCGGTACACAGCATGGCATACTATAGAGCCTATGTCTGAAGCATAGGGGACGACCTTCGTCCTTTCTCTCTTTTCTGCCGTGGTCGAGCTTTAAATCTTAACTTCATACCTTACATCTCAGGCAAGAACTCCTTCTTTGACTGATCCATCTTGAACACCTTCAAGATCATGTCAAGGTATGTGCTCATTTGAAAGTACCATTTAGGGTTTTTTTATCTATCCTCATAGATCTTGATGCTCAATGTCTAAGTAGCTTAATCCAGGTTTTCCATTGAAAAACACTTTTCAAATAACCCTATATGCTTTCCAGAAATTCTACATCATTTCTGATCAACAATATGTCAACAACATATACTTATCAAAAATTCTATAGCGCTCCCACTCACTTCTTTGGAAATACAAGTTTCTCATAAACTTTATATAAACCCAAAATCTTTGATCATCTCATCAAAGCATACATTCCAACTCCGAGATGCTTACTCCAGTCCTTAGAAGGATCGCTGGAGCCAGCATACCTTTTAGCATCCTTAGGATCGACAAAAACTTTCTGATTGTATCACATACAACCTTTCCTTACGAAGACTGGTAAGGAAACTCGTTTTGACATCCATCTACCAGATTTCATAAATGCAGCTAATGCTAACATGATTCCGACGGACTTAAGCATCGCTACGGGTGAGAAAATCTCACCGTAGTCAACTCCTTGAACTTGTGAAAAACTCTTCGCCACAAGTCGAGCTTCATAGACGGTAACATTACCATCCACGTCCGTCTTTTTCTTAAAGATCCATTTATCTCAATGGCTTGCCTATCATCGGGCAAGTCCACCAAAGTCCATGCTTTGTTCTGATACATGGATCCTATCTAGGATTTCATGGCCTCGAGCCATTCGTCAGAATCCGGGCCCACCATCGCTTCTCCATAGCTCGTAGGTTCATTGTTGTCTAGCAACATGACCTCTAAGACAGGATTGCGTACCACTCTGAAGTACTACGTATCCTTGTCACCCTACGAGGTACGTTAGTGACTTGATCCGAAACTTCATGATCACTATCATAAGCTTCTACTTCAATTGGTGTAGGTGCCATGGGAACAACTTCCTGTGCCCTGCTACACACTAGTTGAAGTGACAGTTCATTAACCTCATCAAGTCTCCACCATCCTCCCACTCAATTCTTTCGAGAGAAACTTTTCCTCGAGAAAGGACCTGTTTCTAGAAACAATTACTTTTGCTTCCGGATCTGAGACAGGAGGTATACCCAACCATTTTGGGTATCCTATGAAGATGTATTTATCCGTTTTGGGTTCGAGCTTATCACGATGAAACCTTTTCACATAAGCGTCGCAGCCCCAAACTTTTAAGAAACGACAACTTAGGTTTCTCCAAACCATAGTTCAAACAGTGCCGTCTCAACGGAATTACATGGTGCCCTATTAAAGTGAGTGCGGTTGTCTCTAATGCCTAACCCATGAACGATAGTGGTAATTCGATAAGAGACATCATGGTACGCACCATATCCAATAGGGTGCAACTATGATGTTCAGACACACCATCACACTATGGTGTTCCAGGCGGTATTAATTGTAAAACAATTTCCACAGTGTCTTAATTGCGTGCCAAAGCTCGTAACTCAGATACTCATCTCTATGATCATATCATAGACATTTTATCCTCTTGTCACAATGATCTTTAACTTCACTCTGAAATTACTTGAACCATTCAATAATTCAGACTTGTGTTTCATCAAGTAAATATACTCAACATCTACTCGAATCATCTGTGAAGTCAGAACATAACGATATTCACTGCATGCCTCAGCACTCATTGGACTGCACACATCAAAATGTGTTACTTCCAACAGGTTGCTACCTTGTTCCATCTTACTGAAACTGAGGCTTTTCAGCATCTTGCCCATGTGGTATGATTTGCATATCTCAAGTGATTCAAAATCAAGTGAATCCAAACGATCCATCTGCATGGAGTTTCTTCATGCGTATGCACCAATAGACATGGTTTGCATGTCTCAAACTTTTCAAAAACGAGTGAGTCCAAAGATCCATCAACATGGAGCTTCTTCATGCGTTTTATACCAATATGAATTACATGGCAGTGCCACAAGTATGTGGTACTATCATTACTATCTTATATATTTTGGCATGAAAATGTGTATCACTACGATCGAGATTCAATAAACCATTCTTTTAGGTGCAAGACCATCGAAGGTATTATTCAAATAAATAGAGTAACCATTATTCTCCTTAAATGAATAACCGTATTGCGATAGACATAATCCAATCATGTCTATGCTCAACGCAAACACCAAATGATAATTATTCTGGTTTAATACTAATCTTGATGGTAGAGGGAGCGTGCGATGTTTGATCACATCAAAATTGGAAACACTTCCAACACATATCGTCAGCTCTCCTTTAGCTAGTCTCCGTTTATTCCGTAGCCTTTTATCTCGAGTTACTAACACTTAGCAACCGAACCGGTATCTAATACCCTGGTGCTACTAGGAGTACTAGTAAAATACACAATAACTTAATGTATATCCAATATACTTCTATCGACCTTGCCAGCCTTCTTATCTACCAAGTATCTAGGGTAATTCTGCTCCAGTGGCTGTTCCCCTTATTGCAGAAGCACTTAGTCTCGGGTTTGGGTTCAACCTTGGGTTTCTTCACTGGAGCAGCAACTGATTTGCCATTTCATGAAGTGTCCCTTCTTGCCCTTGCCCTTCTTGAAACTAGTGGTTTCACCAACCATCAACAATTGATGCTCCTTCTTGATTTTTACTTTCGCGATGCCAAACAACGCGAATACCTCAAGGATCATCATCTCTATCCTTGATATGTTATAGTTCATCATGAAGCTCTAGCAGCTTGTTGGCAATGACTTTGGAGAAACATCAGTATCTCATC
>NW_021256659.1:0-393 GCF_002162155.2 Triticum dicoccoides | reverse complement strand
AAGAAAGACGATAGGACTTTGCATGCTTCTAGTGAACCTACTGTAGACACACCTCAGAATCCCAATGATATTTCTATTTCTGATGCTGAAACACAATCAGGTGATGAACATGAACCTAGTGATAATGTTAATGATAATGTTCATGTTGATGCTCAACCTAGCAAAAACAATGATGTAGAGATTGAACCTGCTGTTACTCTTGATAACCCACAATCAAAGAATCAACGTTATGATAAGAGAGATTTTGTTGCTAGGAAGCACGGTAAAGAAAGAGAACCATGGGTTCAGAAACCCATGCCCTTTCCTCCTAAACCATCCAAGACAAAGGATGATGAGGATTTTGAGCGCTTTGCTGAAATGATTAGACCTATTTTCTTACGTATGCGCTTAACT
>NW_021256658.1:0-601 GCF_002162155.2 Triticum dicoccoides | reverse complement strand
GGAACATTTTATACCAAAAGTAGAGCTCGATTGACTCAACCTAGGGTGCTCCATAATTGCAAACAAAGACATGGATGAATAGAGCACCACAATATTAACAAAACATCCTTACTGGTCATCCTCAAAGGAGGCATGGATCACTAGGAAACAACATGAACATATGGCATAAAAACAATATCAGGACAAGGACTTAGTGAAATTCTAAGTCCCTGGAATCAGCATCATTGAGTAAGCTACTTTGCATGCTTGTGCTAGTCACCATGAAGATCACAAAAATACATGGCATACACCCCTATAAAGATGTCATGGCATTCATCAAAACACATGTAGAGCTCAGGATCATAGCATGCACACATTAATCATGGCAAAAATGACAAAAGGCCATTTGCTGAAACAGATCTGACATAAACATCACATAGCCCTCATCCAACAGCATTTCGGGCATCAAGATGAGCTCAAATGAAAATGATGCAATGAGATGAAATGATGTACTCGTCGAGACGAACATTTTGATATGCTACACGCACAAATCGGAGCTACGGATGCAGAGTTATGGCATGCGGAAAAATGCTAAAAAGTTAGGGTTTCGGGGAGAAGTCAA
>NW_021256657.1:0-587 GCF_002162155.2 Triticum dicoccoides | reverse complement strand
AGACTTGTGAGAGGCCGCCTACAAAAGATTTGGCGGCATGCTAGCCCCCAGAGGCCGCCGGCCACAGCCGTAGACGCGCGAAGGGCAATCCACGTAGAGGGAATTTTTCGGATACTTCTCCATCACCAAAAATTATGAAAAAATACCATCGTTCCTATAGCACATGTGCCCACGTCGTGCAAAAAAACTCATGATTTTATCGCGCAACGAGTATTTAGTAATATTGATGCTGCATCGTTACCGCCGAACGTCTACTACCATGTCATCGTCGTCCGTGAGGGGGGGCCACGCCTCGGAGACGCGTCCCGCCTCTTCGGACATGCCACCACACCACCCCAAATGTATGAGGGCCCGGTGCGACGCTCCGGTGGCATTGCTATCCCCCAGTGCCCCCGTCCCACCTAACCCTGTAGCATTTGACCACGGGATCTAGCCCTTTGACTTTGCATGGACGGGCTTTGACCAGTGGACCTCCCCACCCGGTTGTGTTAGGTCAGCCCATAGGAACACTTTGGAGCAACATCTGGGCCAGACCCACAGCAAGATCCCCTCCGTGTAGACCCCACGCGTCCGTTTCCCCCCTCTAG
>NW_021256656.1:0-1111 GCF_002162155.2 Triticum dicoccoides | reverse complement strand
AGAGAGAGGGAAGAAGGGCCATGAGGTGGCGCGTGCCTCCCCCCTGCCCAATCCGAATTGGACAAGGGGTGGGGGCGTGGCCCCCTCCTTCCTTCTCCTTCTCCTCTCCTTCCTTTCCCTCCGGTGGAAGAAAGGAAAAGGGGGGTCGAATCCTACTTGGACTAGGAGTCCAAGTAGGACTCCCCCCCCTGGCGCACCCCTACTGGTCAGCCTCCTCTCTCCCTCCCTCCTTTATATGCATGGCCAGGGGCACCCCAATAGCACAACAGACAATCTCTTAGCCGTGTGTGGTGCCCCCCTCCACAGTTCAACACCTCGGTCATATCGTCGTAGTGATTAGGTGAAGCACTGCGCCGGTAACTTCATCATCACCGTCGCCACGTCATCATGCTGACGGAACTCTCCCTCTTCCTTAACTGGATCAAGAGCTCGAGGGATGTCATCGTGCTGAACGTGTGCTGAACACGGAGGTGCCATACGTTTCGTGCTTGGATCGGTTGGATCGCAAAGATGTTCGACTACATCAACCACGTTACTAAACGCTTCCGCTTTCGGTCTACGAGGGTACGTGGACACACTCTCCCCTCTCGTTGCTATGCATCTCCTAGTTAGATCTTGTGTGATCATAGGAAATTTTTTGAATTACTATGTTCCCCAACAGTGGCATCCGGGCTAGGTCTATGCGTAGATGTTATATGCACGAGTAGAACACAATGAGTTGTGGGCGATAATAGTCATACTGCTTACCACCAACGTCTTGCTTTGATTCGGCGGTACTGTTGGATGAAGCGGCCCGGACCGACATTACATGACCGCGTTCATGAGACTGGTTCTACCGACGTGCTTCGTGTTGGGGAACGTAGTAATTTCAAAAAAAATCCTACGCACACGCAAGATCATGGTGATGCATAGCAACGAGAGGGAAGAGTATCGTCCACGTACCCTCGTAGACCATAAGCAGAAGCGTTATGAGAATGCAGTTGATGTAGTCGTACGTCTTCACGATCCGACCGATCCAAGTACCAAACTTACCGCACCTCCGAGTTCAGCACACGTTCAGCTCGATGACGTCCCATGAACTCCGATCCAGCAGAGCTTCACAGGAGAGTTC
>NW_021256655.1:0-399 GCF_002162155.2 Triticum dicoccoides | reverse complement strand
AAAAATACCAAAAACATTACTTTACTGTTTATCCATCTCTATCAGATCTCACTTTGCAAATAACCGTGAAGGGATTAACATCCCATTTATCGCGTTGGGCGCAAGTTGGTGTTTGTTTGTGCAGGTATTTGGTGGCTTGTCGCGTTGTCTCCTACTGAATTGATACCAAAGCGTATATTCCAACTCTGAGATGCTTGCACTAGTCCATAGATGGATCGCTAGAGGTTGCGCACTTTGTTAGCACCTTTAGGATCGACAAAACCTTCTGGTTGCATCATATACAACTCTTATTTAAGAAATCCATTAAGGAATGCAGTTCTGACATCCATTTTCCAGATTTCATAATCATAAAATGGAGCAATTGCTAACATGATTCAGACAGACTTAAGCATCGCTACG
>NW_021256654.1:0-534 GCF_002162155.2 Triticum dicoccoides | reverse complement strand
TGTGCATTCAGTATGCATCATTCAAAGCGACGCCATCAACTTTCAACCATTTCTGCCTTCATTTGCTATTTTTCATGCATTCAATGATTTGTTTTGAAAACTAAATGACCTGGAAATTGAAAAGCACTACAAATGAACTCTGAAAAAGTTGAAACTTGGCATGGTATCATCATTTCACCCACATAGATTGTTCAAAAAAGTACAGAGGGTTACAACAAAAACTGGATGCACTTCGTTTACAAACTGGACAATCTCTTTCGAAGTATTCAGGTTTCTAACGAAATTAAACTCATCTATTACAAAGGCATTTCATTTTTTTAAACTTATTACAACTCCAGACTTTTTGTGCATTCAGTATGCATCATTCAAAGCGACGCCATCAACTTTCAACCATTTCTGCATTCATTTGCTATTTTTCATGCATTCAATGATATGTTTTGAGAACTAAATGACCTGGAAATTGAAAAGCACTACAAATGAACTCTGAAAAAGTTGAAACTTGGCATGGTATCATCATTTCACCCACATAGATTG
>NW_021256653.1:0-1809 GCF_002162155.2 Triticum dicoccoides | reverse complement strand
ATAAGTTGACACATGCTCCTTTACTCCAACTTCCTGATTTTAATAAGACTTTTGAGCTTGAATGTGATGCTAGTGGAATTGGATTAGGAGGTGTGTTATTACAAGATGGCAAACCTGTTGCATACTTTTCTGAAAAATTGAGTGGGCCTAGTCTGAATTATTCTACTTATGATAAAGAATTATATGCTCTTGTTCGGACTTTAGAAACATGGCAACATTATTTATGGCCCAAAGAATTTGTTATACATTCTGATCATGAATCATTGAAACATATTAAAAGTCAAGCTAAACTGAATCGTAGACATGCTAAATGGGTTGAATTCATTGAGACTTTCCCTTATGTCATTAAACACAAGAAGGGAAAAGAAAATGTTATTGCTGATGCTTTGTCTCGTCGCTATACTATGCTTTCACAACTTGACTTCAAAATATTTGGTTTGGAGACCATCAAAGATCAATATGTGCATGATGCTGATTTTAATGATTCTAATGATTCTAATGTGCACTTCAAAATATTTGATTTTAAGGATGTGCACGCCAACTAAATTACCAGGTACTTTCGTTTCTTGGTAATGATTCTAATGTTCATGAGAATATGATGCTGCCTAAATTGGATACATTTGTTTTGCTTACAAATGAAGGGCCTAGCTTGGAGAAGGATGAACATTGGAGCAAGAACAAGCATGGAGATGATGGCATGCGCAAGGGAAACAAGAACGGAGTTACAAGTGATGATTTCAGGACTTTGAAGCCACCATAATGGGTGCATGAAGCCTTGGACGAAATATACAAGACGCCACTTCATAAATTTCGTCCCGAGGCTATTTTAGGTGCTGCGTCACCTTATTATTGGGCCAGGCCCATGTAATTTCGAAATACATCAGTATAGGCTATTTTTAGAGTCCGTATGTGTGGGGAAACAAGAGATAGGGTTGATTTCGGACCCCTCCACCAAGGGCCACGAAATTCCCCCCTCTTCCTCCATATATACAGCCCTTAGGGAATCGTTTAGACTTTGCGTTTTGTTTAGATTAAAAGTTCGCCATAGCTGCAACTTCGCGTACTTCGTTTGTGTTCAACGACCAGACAAAGGCGTCACAGAACCCCACCTTGATCAATAAAGCTTTCATCTTATATTCGCAATATCCAGATTGCAATCTCAGTTTCTTGCTTGTTCTTCGTTTGCTCGCAGGAAACAGACCCTCGTGGTCAGGTTGATCGTGCTCCGGCGTGGTCAATAACCTCTCGGAGTTGGTTTAGCGATTGCTAAGGCGCGACGTCCTCGCACGTTTGTAGTCGGATCGTCAAAGTCGACTTCCACCAAAGCGAAATCCACCATCTCATTGAAAGACGGGACACCTTTGCCTCTATCAGTATGCCTAGTAGTTGAAGGAACAATCATATCAACTCTTGGAATGTGCACCGTGCGCTTGTTCTCCTCGTGGCCAACACGTCGTTTTATTTCCTGTTCAGCTTTGCAAGCAAGATGAAACAAATGGTCCATAGGATAACACTCTTCATGAATTAGTATCTCTTGAATATCACGGTTTAATCCTCCCCAAAATCTATCCATAAAATCATCTTCACTTTCTTCTAAAGAGGAATGCAACAAGTTAGTTTGTAAATCATCATAATATTTTGTTACAGTTTCACTACCTTGTTTTAAGTGTTGCAACTTCTTAATCATGTCACGAGTATAATAAGCAGGGACGAAAGTATGTCGCATGGCAAGTTTCAAATCATCCCAAGTAGTAGGTATATAATCAGGGTGTAACCGACAATATTCACTCCACCAAACCAAAGCATAAC
>NW_021256652.1:0-676 GCF_002162155.2 Triticum dicoccoides | reverse complement strand
TATTGTCATAAAGTTAGAATATATTACTAAATATTATAAATAGCGAGTGTGGAATAATGATGGGTCGGTGTGCGGAATTATCCTAGGCGATTGTTAACAAGACCGGTAATCACTATTGCAATTTCGTATGAGGGAGAGGCATAAGCTAACATACTTTCTCTTCTTGGATCATATGCACTTATGATTGGAACTCTAGCAAGCATCCGCAACTACTAAAGATCATTAAGGTAAAACCCAACCATAGCATTAACATATCAAGTCCCCTTTATCCCATACGCAACAACCCCCTTACTCGGGTTTATGCTTTTGTAACCCACTATCCCATTGGCATTGCACGTATGGTTACAACCCACTGGTCCTGGGTTCGAGCCCTAGGACAAACTATTTTTGTTTTTTATTTTTTTTCTAGTTTTTGAAATCATTTTTATTTGCTTTTTAAGATTTTACAAGTTATGTTGACTATAACTACTGATTCATATGAACATTTCTTCACTGTAGAAATGCTAAGTAGCACAAACAAATTCAAACGTCCAAGTAGCACAACACAAATTCAGTAGCATACATTCAACATTCAAGTTCACTAGCACAATTTAACCATTCAAGTAGCAGAACACAAACTTTGTAGCATACATTCAACATTCAAGTAGCATAACACAGTTTCAATGGGTTTCACTTG
>NW_021256651.1:0-1127 GCF_002162155.2 Triticum dicoccoides | reverse complement strand
CGATTTCAACCATCTTCCCTCGTCTTAATCCCACATGCACTATAGGAGGGGCTTACCCTTGTGTGACCCCATGGTCTCGGCCTGTTTTAGGACGGGTTAAATCAAATGTTGAAGGGTTCTTTCTAAATGGTGCTGCGGGTGCTTGTATGGTTCTTCGTGACCCATGCATGCGTCGTGGTGTGCACATGCACCTATAGCTAGTGCCGTACGTGCACATGGGAATTCGTTTGTTTTAAGATAATTTATTTAATCATCCGTCCAAAACAACAACAACAACAACAACAACAACAACAAAGCCTTTAGTCCCAAGCAAGTTGGGGTAGACTAGAGGTGAAACCCATAAAATCTCGCAACCAACTCATGGCTCTGGCACATGGATAACAAGCTTTCATGCACCCCTGTCCATAGCTAGCTCTTTGGTGATACTCCAATCCTTCAGGTCTCTCTTAACGGACTCCTCCCATGTCAAATTCGGTCTACCCCGCCCTCTTTTGATATTCTCCGCACACTTTAGCCGTCCGCTATGCACTGAAGCTTCTGGAGGCCTGCGCTGGATATGTCCAAACCATCTCAGACGATGTTGGACAAGCTTCTCTTCAATTGGTGCTACCCCAACTCTATCTCGTATAGCATCATTCCGGACTCGATCCTTCCTCGTGTGGCCACACATCCGTCTCAACATATGCATCTCCGCCACACCTAACTGTTGAACATGTCGCCTTTTAGTCGGCCAACACTCAGCACCATACAACGTTGCGGGTCGAACTGCCGTCCTGTAGAACTTGCCTTTTAGCTTTTGTGGCACTCTCTTGTCACAGAGAATGCCAGAAGCTTGGCACCACTTCATCCATCCGGCTTTGATCCGATGGTTCACATCTTCATCAATACCCCCATCCTCCTGCAACATTGACCCCAAATACCGAAAGGTGTCCTTCTGAGGTACCATCTGACCATCAAGGCTAACCTCCTCCTCCTCACACCTAGTAGTACTGAAACCGCACATCATGTACTCGGTTTTAGTTCTACTAAGCCTAAACCCTTTCAATTCTAAGGTTTGTCTCCATAACTCTAACTTCCTATTTACCCCCGCCCGACTATCATCAACTAGCACCACATCATCCGCAAAG
>NW_021256650.1:0-442 GCF_002162155.2 Triticum dicoccoides | reverse complement strand
AAAAATCATAGAAAATTAACCGTAACTCCAAATTAAATAATTTATATATGAAAAATTATCAGAAAAATTCAAGGAATCCATCTGTACCATTTTCATGCATGTTAGAGCAACTTATAGATGCTGTTTAGCACAAATAAATTAAATGGTATTTAAATAATCACATATGGAGTTTGAATTTGAATCTTGTATTCAAACCAACCCCATTTAACTTGTTGCTAGATGCATTAGCCCAAAATACATTCATTTTGCCATGTCATGATCATGCATCATATTGTGCATTGCATTGATTATGTTCCCTTCTGTGTTGCCGGTATTTGTCCCCTCTCGATAGACGTGATACCGATGATGTGATCGTTGACACTGATGAAGACTCAATGTTATCTTCAGAAGTGCCAGGCAAGCAACCAACCATTTGATCATATCGATACAATCCCATGTTCTC
>NW_021256649.1:0-385 GCF_002162155.2 Triticum dicoccoides | reverse complement strand
ATTCAAAACTCGCATGTGTTAAAGAAAAGGACTTAAATGAGGAGAGAGAGGACTAATTCACATTTTAGTAGGGGTACCCCTGACTAAAAAAATTTAGTCTCAAGACTAGTTTTAGCCCCTCTTTAGTTAGGGATGTACTTGGAACTTTAGTCTCTTAAAGAGCCTATTTTTAGTCAGACTAAAATAAGTCTCTTGGATAACCATCTAAGTTACCATAGGTTATGCACCGCAACCAAGACGGAGGGAAAAACGAGAGAACTTAATGTCTTTTCCTAATTAATAACATTGCATGCAATGAACTAACCACTGCATGTCATGATTGTTAGTCTCAAGTCATTAAAAATATGCATGGTCTACGTCTTTTATTGGTTGATATGTCATGAAA
>NW_021256648.1:0-400 GCF_002162155.2 Triticum dicoccoides | reverse complement strand
GGCATTAGAGACAACCACATTCACTTTAAATAGGGCACCACGTAAATCCATTGAGATGACACCGTATGAATTATGGTTTAGAGAAACCTAAGTTGTCGTTTCTTAAAAGTTTGGGGCTGCGACGCTTATATGAAAAAGTTTCAGGTTGATAAGCTCGAACCCAAAGCGGATAAAATACATCTTCATAGGACACCCAAAACAGTTGGGTATGCCTCCTAATTCAGATCCGAAAGCAATATGGATTGTTTCTAGAATCGGGTCCTTTCTCGAGGAAAAGTTTCTCTCGAAAGAATTGAGTGGGAGGATGGTGGAGACTTGATGAGGTTATTGAACCGTCTCTTCAACTAGTGTGTGGCAGGGCACAGGAAGTTGTTCCTGTGGCACCTACACCAATTGAAGT
>NW_021256647.1:0-1393 GCF_002162155.2 Triticum dicoccoides | reverse complement strand
ATTCTTGCTCTTTGGCTTGATCAAGATCTTGCTACCTCATCACGCTTTTATTTGGATGCTATTTTTATTGGAGTTATATTTGATCAGGTATTTATATATGCATCATCTTAACTTATCGAGTTGTGTTTGTTTCATGCCTCAGTTTATAAAATTTGACCAATCCAATAAATAGCATCAGTATTTGAGCAACCCAAACCTACCGAGGGACCAAAAATACCTGGTAATGGTAGTTAGGGTGAAAATTACACCCAAAAAAGATGAGGGACGACACTACACTGCCCAATAAATTGCAGGATGAAATATACACTTATCTTTTTTGGATATGAACATACACATATGCAAGAAGAACTATAAACAATACTTTTACATGTCTAGGTCCATATCTAGGTCCATATCTTGGTATTCCTGCACTTGTACATGTCACAGGACTATACCTATAATATGGCTGCGATGACTAGGTTGTGAATATTGTGGCATGTTTGTGTATGTAGGGATTGTTAATTAATCCCTAGTAATAGAATCTAACTTTATACAGCTCCCGGAAACTAACACTACTTCCTCCCTCTCATAGACTCTATAAGAGCCTAGTCAGCACACAACGCCACCTATTGCTGACCTGGTCACCCCTACATTTATGTTGGCACCATGTGTAACATTTGTATATCTTCTCAACACATTAACACTCAAATCTCCATCATATTCCCAAACTACAACATCTTACGCTCAACAAAACAAAGAGGTTTGCGACATATCCCTTCCCTTAATAGTTTTTTACTCAACTTTGACATTTATCAATCAACATCAGTAAGGTTGCTGACTAATCATATGCAAAAAATGAAATTAAGTGAAATTTGATAATGAAATTAAGCGGAGTAATTATAAGCATTAGTGAAATTTTCATACTTCGATCAAAAGAAAGAACCATTCGTGTGAGTGGTGCAAAACACTATTAAAAGGAACTGAGCATATTTATAATTAATTAAAAAATGATAGCATGGGACATTCTTGTCTCATAATATGTTTTTAGTGGCAAAGAAACTACCTGGCAACACAAAATGCACAAATACACAATCTACCGACAGTAGTTAGATCTAAAGGATAAAGTAGTTACACCATTATTTACACATAATGGTCCTAAGCCATTATAACCCGTAAAACTGGAGTGAAGCAAAACTAGTCAGCAAAACATAACAAGAAGGGGTTACCTGTGCTTTCATGCCATCTTCTGCAAGCCATAAATAGTCATAAATCCTTGGAATATGTAACCTCAATGCATCTGAATTTGGATCGTCAATCCAGCAACAGATCATATCTAGTGCCTAGAGAAACAATTTTCTCAAAGTGTTAGTTCAAATTAATTAGATTATGAGATAAATTGACGGAAGATGGCAAG
>NW_021256646.1:0-1091 GCF_002162155.2 Triticum dicoccoides | reverse complement strand
TGGTGACAACTCTAGTGATGAATACTATGATGAAAGACCAATTAATCATGCTAAAACGAGTGACAATGATAAGGAGAAGATTGAGGCTCTAACTAAAGAACTAAAAACTCTTAAGTTAGCTCATGACACTATCTTCGAAGATCATCGAGAACTTTTAAGAGCTCATGAGAAACTACGCTTTGAAAAGCTCAATCTTGAGCAAGAGCATGAGTTCTTAAAGGCAATCAATGATGATCTCCGCAAGAAAAGTTCTTCTTACATTGCCAAGCGTTTACTCTTATCCACTTACATGCCTCAAGTCAAGTCTAACAAGAAAGATTCTTCCTCTAGTAGTAACAATGATCATGCTAAATCCAATATTGTTGCTTCTAGTAGTTCTCTTGATTCCACTAATGATTCTCTTAGCCAAGTTACACTTGAGCAAGAAAATAGCTTATTGAAGGGAATTATAGAGAAATGAGTGTACAAAAGCCTTGCCGGGAGTAAGCAATTCGAGGAAATTGTGCGCAAGCAAGGAATGCACCGGAAGAATCAAGGTGTTGGTTTTGAACGAAAGTTCAATGCCAATGGAGTTGAATGGGAAGAAGATCAATACCCCAAGACAAAGTTTGTCCCTCAACAAGAGAAGTATACTTCTTTCAAGGGGACACAAGCTCAAGATGATCTTCCACCACAAGACTACGAGCAAAAAGGCAAGGACAAGCTTCAAGAGGAAATTGATGCATTTGAAGAAGCTCCTAAGACCTTAGTCAAGTGGATTCCCAAGACTACTTGAAGTTCCACTTCATCAAGTACGACTACAACTCCAAGGATTCCCATCAAGATGATGTGGATCCAAAAGAAGAAGAACTAGAGAGTTCTTGAGGGTGACTCCGCCAACATACTTCACTCTTATCATTTTGGCAAGAACAAGTGCAATCAACTTCCACATCTTGCACTAGTTCAAGGAGTCACAAACCCTCTTGTTGGTAAGACAAGGGACAAGGTAACCTAAAAGTTTTCATGGACATCATCTTTTGTGTGCATCACTCTATGTCTATGGATATCCTTGTTTGTTCCTTGTGGGACTAACCCATGTAGGTATTGAAAGT
>NW_021256645.1:0-679 GCF_002162155.2 Triticum dicoccoides | reverse complement strand
TTGAGTAATAGTCCTCGAATCGCGTCAGAATTGGCCCAAACTGTGAGTGTTGAGGACAGACACGCAAACGCACCCCGGGAATTGTCAATCATGGAAATCGCTCTGGGACGCCAAAATGGTGAATAATCGTGCACGAAATGGACCAGAGTCGACCAAATTTGTGTGTTGATGACTGACATGTAAACGCACCACGGAGTTCGTCAATCGTGGAAATCACTGCGGGACGGCCAAAACTAATTAATAGTGCAAGAAACGGGCCAAAATCGGCCCAAACTGCGATTGTTGATGATCGACACGTAAGCGCACCATGGGGTTCAACAATCATGGAAATCGCTTTGGGGCCTCAAAACGGTGAGTAATAGTCGACGAAACGGGCCAGAAGCGGCCCAAAATGCGAGTGTTGCTAACCGACACATAAACGCACCCCGGTGTTCGTCAATCATGGAAATCACACCGGGACGCCAAAACAGAGTAATAGTCCAAGAAACGGGCCAGAATTGGCAAAAACTATGAATGTTGATGGCAGACACGTAAGTGCACCTTGGAGTTCAACAACCATGGAAAATCGCTCTGGGACCCCAAAGCGGCGAGTAATAGTGCACGAAACGGACCAGAATCGGCCAAAATTATGAGTGTTGATGACCGAAACGTAAACGCACAACGGGGTTCGTAAATTGTG
>NW_021256644.1:0-1017 GCF_002162155.2 Triticum dicoccoides | reverse complement strand
GGACGCCGCCCCGACCCCGCCGCCCGGACGCTGCCCCGCCGCCCCGACGCCGCCTCGACCCCTGCCTCTCTACGAGGAGGTAACCCTAACCCCACCCGCGCACGTGGTGATCTAAGGTTATAGGGTATAGATCAGTGCACGCCCGTCTTTGTCTGTTATCTTTGATCCATGCTTGGTATGGAAATGTTGCTCTCCGATCTCCTTAGGGCGATTCTATGACTTGCTTGTGGTGTTTGGTAATTTAGTGCAACTCTGCCTGCTCATATCTGGAGTATGAAGAAAATTGGGTGATTTTGTGCAGTCCTTTAGCTTGCTGTAGACTTGTAGATATGTAGCGAAAGCAAGTAGGGTTTGGTATGTGATTTTTGTAGCTTTTATTATGATACATTCTTTAAACATGTGCTATGGTTTACCTGTTATTAGCATCCGTAGCGGGAATGGTTGCCGATCTCTGTTGGACACACTCGGATGGCAGTTCGGTGTGTGCATCAGATAACTGTATCCATTTTAGTTCTTCTTGCTCTGATTAAAGTGGAAAGTACTGCCGTTATCTTATATGTTGTTCTATTAGGATTGAATACAACAAGAGACGTGCCCATTTCTGTTATAGTACCCCTGAATAAAATGGTAAATACTGCAGTTATCATATACAATCTCTCAGGAGTGAATACCACAAGAAGCGCATTTTTGTTAATATCCCCTGCTTCCTGATGTATTTGTTTCTTGGTAAAAGTGAACTTCCAATGAATATTTTTGTGCTGGAGCAGGCTGGAGGGGTATTCGGCTGTGCACATTTAATTATAGTATCTGGTGGAGATACCCTGTTCAAGGACAGGGGGGCGGGGGTGTGAACTTTGTGAAATCCTGTCCTATTGATGACTTTGCAAACTTATCAGGAGGTGGTGTTAGGAAATCTAAACAGTTTAAACTATATAGGAAGACATTTATAGGTTAGAAACAATCTGTTCTACTTCTGCAGATTATCTAGATAAGTGATGAAGTTTACTTAGTATAGTA
>NW_021256643.1:0-898 GCF_002162155.2 Triticum dicoccoides | reverse complement strand
GTATAGATGATCAGCATTATATTTAGAGCTAGATTCCGTTATGCCAATTCAACAATGTATTGATGGTTTAATGATTAACCTCTAACCTTAAACTTGAAGACAGATCTAGGGTTAAAAATTAAAATTACCGTAACGTTATTCCAGTCCATGCTGTGCATATGTTGCTGCTTGTGATCGACGACGGAGTACTTCACCTCATTGACATGATGCTTCTCTGGGTCGGACACCGAATAGTCCAAAGCATTCTCGTGGGGATCCTGATTCATGCGATGGACAACGACGTCGGTGGTTAGCTCCGCAAGACCACGATCTGTCACAAGGGCGTCCATGGCCCCGCTCTGTCACGACGGCCAATCGACCTCCACTAGTGGATTTCATATCCGGCGGCAGGGAGGCAGGCGTGTGAGCGGTGGCAATGGTTTTAGAGTGTACCCTAGGGGGAGAGATGTGGGGAGTAATTGGTAGTTACCTACTATAGAGGAAATACTTCGGCGTTGGGCATGTACAATGCAGCCGGCTTATTTAGGCGCTTAATTAGGATCCTGGAAAAAAATCACAATCATAGGCGCTTGGGGCAGGCGCTAGGAACTGGATTTTCTACATCTACGTGATGCAATCCAAAGTTCATGTCCAGGATGGATGGGTTGGGGATTGAAAATTTTGTACATAAACCCTGGTGCTCAAGACTTGTGAAACATCAGATCAAATTGTCATCAATTGATCTATATGTTTCAAACTGAGAAAGAAATGTACGCAGAGGCCATTATAGTATTACTTGGATCGGTACTTTGTGATCATCATGTAGCCACGCCACAACCAACACGATGGTGTCCGTGGCCATGTAGACATCACACCATGCACCATTGGCCGCCTAGAACCTCTAGACATGCATTGATAG
>NW_021256642.1:0-921 GCF_002162155.2 Triticum dicoccoides | reverse complement strand
TATCCCACTCGTCCTGTGAGTTGGTGTTAGGTGTATACATTGCCTTAATTGCTTGGCTGTGTTCATGAGTGAGTTTGGTTTCAGTCTATGTCCAACAACTGCGTGTACTAGCATGGAGAAAGTGATGTCCCAGCAAAATAAGTCTCCAATGGCGAGAACTGTGAGCATAAAAAAGTGTGTATATACGGAATTACAAAGAATTTATCCAATGAGAAAATCCCTCAGAACACTATATTGTTTAGGAGTATAAAGTGAAGAACCGGTAATGGAAACAAGTAATTCTAGTATTACTGACTCTCGAGGATGATTATGGTGCTTACACGATGAGGAGACGGTGAAAGCGAATGCCTAACAATCGATGGCACACCTAAGACAGACGGCCGAGTAATTGAATACAGTTATGTATTGTACTAACAATCGACCCTACAAGAATTCATGAGAATTGTCGGGATGGGGGCAAGTAATCATGACTAGTGTTGAGTACTCTTGTCCTTGTGCTGTCCCACTCGTCCTATGAGTTGGTGTTAGGTGTTTACATTGCCTTAATTGCTTGGCTGTGTTCGTGAGTGAGTTTGGTTTCAGTCTATGTCCAACAGCTGCGTGTACTAGAACGGGGAAAGTGATGTCCCAGCAAAATAAGTCTCCAACGGCGAGAACTGTGAGCATAAAAAAGTGTGTATCTACGGAATTACAAAGAATTTATCCAATGAGAAAATCCCTCAGAACACTATATTGTTTAGGAGTATAAAGTGAAGAACTGATAATGGAAACAAGTAATTCTAGTATTACTGACTCTCGAGGATGATTCTGGTGCTTACACGATGAGGAGGCAGTGAAAGCGAATGCCTAACAATCGATGGCACACCTAAGACAGACGGCCGAGTAATTTAAGACAGTTATGTATTGTACTAACAATCGACC
>NW_021256641.1:0-408 GCF_002162155.2 Triticum dicoccoides | reverse complement strand
TGTGTGTGTGTGTGTATTAAAGAAAGATGATATCTTCATTGATTGGTCCTCGTGATCAGTTGTTGGATCTATTGTCGTGTCCAAACTTTGCTTTGAGTGTGGGCTATCCTCAAATCAAATCAGAGCCAACGATATTCGTAATGTTGTCTTACTCATGGTTGTTTCCTCGAGCATACACCATTATATCCTTTGGGTCTGACCAATGCTATCCCCTTGTTCACATAGTTGTGGAATTCCATCTCCATTGGAATTTTGATAAGTTGCTGTTGAGCCCATCGGCAACATTCTTATCTTCTCCATGACTCGTGTTGAACATTAAAGCTAGCATTGGAAACTTTCTAAGAATTGCCTTCATGTTCCGCTCATGAGGTATACGTTTGGATGAAAGGAGTGACTTCCTCTAATTCA
>NW_021256640.1:0-446 GCF_002162155.2 Triticum dicoccoides | reverse complement strand
CAAAATAATCATGGCAACACATGGACTGTTGTAACCATGGGCCTCCTGCGGGACATATAATCCACGGGCCTTCTACGGGCAGTAGGATCCATTGGTCTTCTATACGGGCCTTAGGATCCATGGGCCTTCTTCAGGCCGTAGGATCCTTGGGCCTTCTACGGGCCGTACGATCCATGGGCCTTCTACGGGCCGTACGATCCATTGGCCTTCTACGGGCCGTAGGATCCATTGGTCTTCTACGGACCGTAGGATCCATGGGCGTTCTACTAGGCGTATAATCATTTCGCCAATCATGGGACGTACAATTCGTGGACCATAACGGGCCGTTAATAGGCCGTCTTTGATAACTCTATGAAAACAGCCCAACGGGATTTTTTACATGAAAAGGGCCCAACATATTAACAAGCCACAAACGGGCCGATTGTAACGACGGGCTGAATTTGGCC
>NW_021256639.1:0-1180 GCF_002162155.2 Triticum dicoccoides | reverse complement strand
AACATACACGTTTTGATAACTACGTGATAGTTCAGTTAAATGGTTTAAGTAGAGGCACCAAAGACGTTTTCGAAACGTCGCGGAACATATGAGATGTTTCGAGGGCTGAAATTGGGATTTCAAGCTCGTGCCCACGTCAAGAGGTATGAGACCTCCGACAATTTTCTTAGCCTACAAACTAAGGGAGAAAAGCTCAATCGTTGAGCTTGTGCTCAGATTGTCTGAGTGCAACAATCACTTGAATCGAGTGGGAGTTGATCTTCCAAATGAGATAAGTGATGTTTCTCCAAAGTCATTGCCACCAAGCTGCTAGAGCTTCGTGATGAACTATAACATATCAGGGATAGATAAGATGATCCTTGAGGTATTCACGATGTTTGACACCGCGAAAGTAGAAATCAAGAAGGAGCATCAATTGTTGATGGTTGGTGAAACCACTAGTTTCAAGAAGGGCAAGGGAACAAAGGGATACTTCATGAAACGGCAATTCAGCTGCTGCTCAAGTGAAGAAACCCAAGGTTGAACCCAAACCCGAGACTAAGTGCTTCTGTAATAAGGGGAACAACCACTGGAGCAGCATTACCCTAGATACTTGGTAGATGAGAAGGCTGGCAAGGTCGATAGAAGTATATTGGATATATATTATGTTAATGTGTACTTTACTAGTACTCCTAGTAGCACCAGGGTATTGGATACCGGTTCGGTTGCTAAGTGTTAGTAACTCAAAATAAAAGCTACGGAATAAGCGGAGACTAGCTAAAGGTGAGCTGACGATATATGTTGGAAGTGTTTCCAAGGTTGATATGATCAAGCATCGCACGCTCCCTCTACCACCGAGATTGGTGTTTGCGTTGAGCATAGACATGATTGGATTATGTCTATCGCAATACGGTTATTCATTTAAAGAGAATAATGGTTACTCTATTTATTTGAATAATACCTTCAATGGTCTTGCACCTAAAGGAATGGTTTATTGAATCTCGGTCGTAGTGATACACATTTTCATGCCAAAAGATATAAGATAGTAATGATAGTACCACTTACTTGTGGCACTGCCACGTAAGTCATATCGGTATAAAATGCATGAAGAAGCTCCATGTTGATGGATCTTTGGACTCACTCATTTTTGAAAAGTTTGAGACATGCGAACCATGTCTATTGGTATATATGCATGAAGAAA
>NW_021256638.1:0-794 GCF_002162155.2 Triticum dicoccoides | reverse complement strand
GGTAATGCTTTGGAGAGACCGGCGTCAGTGTAAAAACTAACACACGCTGACATGGGCGTGGCCGGGGTGCCTCGTCTCGGCTAGACGCCGAGTATTGGGCGGTCCGCCAAGACAAAGGGGGCCGCCTCACGGGGCCGTGGAAAGGTGACGTTGTAGAGGCCGCGACGTGTTGGACTGGTGCTACGCCAAAGGGTGGCCTGTACGCCGGCGACGCCGTGAACCTGTATGCCAAGGGCCTGTTAGCTTCGCCACGGTAGGTGCACCCCTCGAAGGAGGGACCGGTCTTGAGTGAATCATCATGAGCACTATTTCCGCGAATGTCGTCCACTTCAATCAAGCATGGCAAAAGACCTGTACGCCGGTGACTTGTGTCGCCATGGACATATGCGCCAAGGACCTATTCACTATGGTGGATGCGCCTCTAGACCTATCGCCGGCGACCTGTTCGTCGGGGCCGCATACCTCATGAAGGAGGAACCGGTCTTAGATACATCGTTGCGGCTACTGGTTCCACCAAGGACCTGTACCCCGTGACGGTAAAGGCGAGTCTCGGGCTGCACCGTCAGCGAGCTCCGGCTTCGCCGCACCGTCTCCTCCAAGAACATGGTGCAACACCTGTGCCTGTGATCTGTTCGTCATTGACCTGTATGTCGGTGTACCCTCCGCGATGCACCTGTTTAGCATGGTCCTGTTCGCCGTGGACCTGTACGCCGACATGATAGAACATCGGGGCTAGCACCTGGGCTTCGTTGTTGGACAGCTCCGGCTGCTCCCGATCGAGTCATATCGATTCA
>NW_021256637.1:0-2099 GCF_002162155.2 Triticum dicoccoides | reverse complement strand
AACCATGTCCAGAACTGTCTGGCCGATTCGTCTGGCTGCTGAATTATGTGGGTTAGGTCATCGGCGTCTGGTGGTCGCACATATGTGCCCTGGAAGTTGTCGAGGAATGCGGCTTCCATGTCCTCCCAACATCCAATTGACTCTGCTGGCAAGCTGTTAAGCCAATGCCGAGCTGGTCCTTTAAGCTTGAGTGGGAGATATTTGATGGCGTGGAGATCGTCACCGCGGGTCATGCTGGGTCTGTTATGCCATCGTAGGATTCAATGTTCACGGGTTTAAACCCTTCAGGGATTTGATGATCCATTACTTCATCTGTGAAGCATGGTGGGTGTGCGGCGCCTCTATATTGGGCAATATCACGACGTAGCTCGAGAGAGCTTTGTCTACTGTGTTCGGCCCGGCCTGAGTTGTTGTATCCGGCGCGACGGTAGTCGTCGTGCATCGTGGGGCACCCACATGATCCGTAGATCGATCTTGATTGTCTTGCCTTGTCCTCCAATATGTCTTGCAAGTCCGGTGCATTCCCCCATGGCTTCGCACTTTTCGAGCGGTGCCGGGGTACGGTTCTGGTGGAGGGCCTAGATGCCTCTCTGTCGCGGCCACAAGGTGGTCGGTCTGCCGTATTGTGCACTGGTGATGAGGGTTTATATGCCTCCTCCTCTAATCAGGGGAGCAACTTGCGTTTTGGGTAGCTTTTGGAGGGGCGCTCGAGTTCATGCTCTTCGGCCACGAGGACTTCAGTCCATCTGTCGGCCAGCAAGTCTTGATCAGCTCGGAGTTGTTGCTGCTTTTTCTTTAGGCTGTTTGCCGTGGCTATAAGCCTGCGTTTGAAACGCTCTTGTTCGACGGGATCCTCGGGCACGAAAAATTCATCGTCGTTGAGGCTTGCCTCGTCTCCGGAGGGAGGCATGTAATTATCATCCTCTACTTCTTCATTTGCCGCTCTCTCGTGAGGGCTGGCTTCTCCGTCCTCCTGTGCTGAATCTTGCTGCAGGGGGTTGTCTTCGGCACTCTCTGGGGTTTTATTATCTCCGGTGCCGGAATCTCCATTCTTGTTGTGGCGGGATTTAGAGCGGCGCCGCTGACGCCGGTGCTTGGGCTGTTTCTTAAAGGAATCTGCCTCCGCTGCTTCTTCGCCATTCCCATCCTTTGGGATGTCCACCATATATATGTTGTATGACGAGGTGGTCTTCCAGTGCCCCGTAGGCGCTGGTTCTTGGTCGTCTCCGGCATCGTCGTCCATACCGTCGATGTCTTCGGAGTCGTAGTCTAGCATGTCGGTTAGATCGTTGACAGTGGCTACAAAGTGGGTGGTGGGTGGGCTTTGAATTTCTTCGTCGTCCGCATCCCAACCGTCCTGACCGCAGTCCGGCCAGGGCTCTCCTGATAACAAGAGATACTTTTGCGAATTCAGGATGTCGCCAAAGGGTGAGTGCTGAAAGATGTCCGCAGCTGTGAACTCCATGATCAGCGCCCAATCGGATTCGATTGGTAGGGGCGCAGGAGGCTCAGAGTCTGGCGAGGAGTCCGGCACCTCGGAGTCACGGGCTTTACAAGGGACAAGGTCAGTATTCGGCTCCATCGCCGTAGAGTTTGCAGCCCCCGAGGTGGTGTCTAGCCACCCGTCCTCGATCTGCATGGTCGGCTCCGAATTAAGGATCGGAGCGGACTCATGTGCGGCCTCCAGGGCACTGTCCAGCAGCAGTGCTAAATCATGCCCATCATGACAGTGCGGCGCGCTCGGCTGTGGCTTGAATCCATCGAAGATCAAGTCTCCGCGGATGTCAGCAGTGAAGTTTAGGCTTCCAAATCTGACCTGATGGCCAGGGTCGTAGCTTTCGATCTGCTCCAGATGGCCAAGCAAATTGGCCCGCAGTGCAAAGCCGCCGAACACAAAGATCTGTCCGGGAAGAAAAGTCTCACCCTGGACTGCGTCGTTGTTGATGATCGAAGGAGCCATCAAGCCTATCGGTGACGACACAAAGGAACTCTCAATGAAAGCACCAATGTCGGTGTTAAAACCGGCGGATCTCGGGTAGGGGGTCCCGAACTGTGCGTCTAGGCGGATGGTAACAGGAGACAAGGGACACGATGTTTTT
>NW_021256636.1:0-1200 GCF_002162155.2 Triticum dicoccoides | reverse complement strand
AGTCTTGTAAGCAGACCATCTTAACGAGGTCAACAATGGAAGCAGAACTCACAACACTAGATACAGCTACGGTTGAAGCAGATTGGCTTCGCCAGCTCTTGAATGACTTGCCGGTTGTTAAGAAACCTGTACCGGGTGTCCTTATGAACTGCGACAATCCAACTGTGATCACGAAAGTGAGCAGCTCAAAGGATAACATGAAGTCATCAAGACACGTTCAGAGAAGGTTAAAGTATGTCAGGAAAATGAAAAACTCCGGAGTTATTGCGTTGGATTATATTCAAACGTCTAAAAATCTGGCAGATCCTTTTACCAAGGGTCTATCACGTAATGTGATAGATAATGCATCGAGGGAGATGGGTATGAGACCCACAATATGAGTTGTTCACAGTGGTAACCTATTCTTTGTGATCGGAGATCCCGTGAATTAGATGTGGAAGACAAGCTGTTGGTCAACTGAGAGGAGAGTATCCTTACTATTCACAATACCACTCCATGAAGATGCAATACTCTCCTAATCTGCATGGCAGGTTGATGTATATCTTAATGTGTTCTAAGTGGATTATTTAAGCAGAGATGTTATCCTGCAGAACATCTTTTGAAGAACACACCTATATGAGTCTGATTGTCAAACGTCGCAATCTATGAGAGTAGGGTTCTCTCTAGTAAACTCATGAAAGGTCATGGAGTATGACGCATAAGCTCCACCCGCGGGGAAGATCCATGGTAGCCACGTATCGGTCAAGGCTTTATGTGAAGCTAGATTCGCAGAAAACTTGCAGTTCAAGGCCCAGTCCACTGTTCAAGTTGCTTACTAGTGTAGCATAGAGTTCTAGGTGGAAGTTCAACTTAACAGTCTCCGCTGCAGTACCGGTATATAAAACAGTCGTTTTGGAACCAAAGGCAAATTTCTGCGTGCCTCTGGGATCTGCTGGGGGATTGCTGGAATTTAGTCTATTTTGGGCAGCCCAATAACTATTTCAGAAATTCCTAATAAATCCTAGAGGCCCACTTAGCCCATTTGTGCAAGGCAAGGGATACTACTAAAGTTTAGTCCCACATTGCTAGTTTAGTGGGAGTTGGACCTCCTTATAAGGGAGGTTCTTTCCCCACTTGTACGAGCATGAGAACAAGAAGGATATCCACGCGCGCTCCTCATCCGCCGCCCGCCTCGCCACGCCTCGTCACGACGCGCCGCGG
>NW_021256635.1:0-2054 GCF_002162155.2 Triticum dicoccoides | reverse complement strand
ACTCCACGGAGCTGTACGCGCATGTTGCTAACAACCATATCCATGCAAACTACACGACGTGCATGCTACTGATCAGCTGATGCTAACTCAACTAACTATCTAGGCAATATCAGCTTGCATGCATACTCGTCTCCACAGTTCTACGAGCACGCTCACTGCCGCAGCCTCAAGCCTTCAACTTAACTACATGCATGAACGAACTAATGCAACGAAATAAACATGATGGATACCTAGACAACAAGGTAAACTCTATCAGTCAATACCACACAATATACATAATAAAATACTTCCTCCAACCATTGTAGTTGTCTTGTTTCTCTACGTTCCGACCTATTCGTTTCCTTCATCGATCGGTTATTCGTTTCCATTAAGTTTCATCCATTCTTACTTCTGATCTCCTTCTTTCTTGGTGTTCCTTTTCGGGTCATTTATGTTTCTCTCTTAATTCCCTTTACGTCTGACAAATTATCTTGTCGACTCCAAATTCATGGCATGATGCTTCCCTTCGTCAACCATACATTGTTTACGCAATGATTGTTCCAGCCGATTTCATTCTTAATCCTACTTGATATTATTTTCTCAACATACATTGTACGAAACTTGCGTTCATATATTTTCTAACATACTCTTTTACTGTCAATTTCCTGAAAAGGGAAAGTTGCTTACACATGTCTATGCACACATCTAAGTTTTGCTTTCTCAAACTTATGATGCCAGTAACATGTTAGTCAGTTTTGTCTTTTCATACTTAAATTCATGATTTCTTTTCTCCTTGATCACACCATACACGTCCATGGATCGAGTTACAAGGTATTTAATTCTACGTTGGGAATTCCAGTTGACCCGCAAACATCATTTTAAAAAGTTGTTTCTGATTTCTAAACCAGTCTGACTATGATGCACAGCAAGACGAGACCTTGGACATCCGGGTTGTCCAAAAGCAGGAGGAGTCGGGATCATGCCCACGCGTGAGAGCGGAGGATGTCTGGGTTGGTTGAACAATATGACAAAGACCACATGCGGTACGCACGGGAGCAGGCTTACGTATGATCTCCACCAGTGGCGGAGCTTGAACGAAATCTCAGGGGGGCGAAGCTGCCAAAGGAAAAACTTTGAATACGAATGGTGTGACTATATAGTTAGATTCCGTAGAATATTGAGAAACTTAGAATGATTATAGTGATCTTGTACATGTTAGTTTATGAAATACTCCCTCCGTTCCTAAATATTTGTCTTTCTAGAGATTTCAACAAGTGACTACATACGGAGCAAAATGAATGGATCTACACCCTAAAATATGTCTATATACATCCGTATGTGGTAGTTATTTGAAATCTCTAAAAAGACAAATATTTAGGAACGGAGGGAGTATAAGTCTTTGTAGACATTCCATTAGATGGACTATATACGGAGCAAAATGAATAAATCTACACCTAAAATGCCTATATACATCCGTATGTGGTTTCTAGTGGAATCTCTACAAAGACTTATATTTAGGAACGGAGGAAGTACTTTTTTGATGTTAAGTACATATAGAAGCTATTCATAATAAAAAGAAATACGAAAATACTACTTTTTTCGAGAAGTACCAAAATACTACTTAACCATAAATTATTGTGTTAATCACTACAGACCAGCTCTTAGTTTCTTTGCTCTCCCAAATTACATAGTAACATATTCATATATAGTTGTTCTTCTCCGTGGTATATATTTACAATCAAGCTATTGGCTAGAAATCACTTTTAATCACTTTGTCTTAATAGTCTGCAGTCCTTCGGATTAGTACTTAATTTGTTAGAGTTTGCCGTTATTGGTTGTTCATGAATTTGATGTTCAAATTTTTTTATTTTTTTTTTGCGGGGATTTGATGTTCAAAGCAGAGCCCAAATTTGATGTTCAAATTTGGGCTCTGCTTTGATCCATGGGAGGGTGAGAGGAATCACCGGCTAACCACATGCGGCGCCAGCGTAAGCTGATTCCCCCGCGCGGCTGCGACGAGATTTGTGGGTTGTGGTGGTGCGAGACTCTGGTCGGCACGCTATTGTCCAGCCACC
>NW_021256634.1:0-824 GCF_002162155.2 Triticum dicoccoides | reverse complement strand
AAAGGGGTGCAACAACTGCGGGATATTTCAGGACACCTAAGGCTTCCGGTGGAAAGCACCTTCCGACGCATGAACCTCCAGATTGCAAGAAGCCACCTAACGGAATTGTGAGTCTGACACCCTCGTCTCTCTCGGGCGCAAGCAAAACAAGCTAGCCGAGTAGTTTAAGTCGCTAGCTATCTAGTGTGTTGCTTTGGTAATTGTACATAGATTCATGCAAGCACAAGCCTATCGGTCTAGTGCATCGATTATAGTATCTCGGTTGGACGCAAATACTACTCCCTCTGTCCCATAATATGAGTGCTTAGTGTAAAAACGCTCTTATATTATGGGACAGAGGGAGTAATTCCCAACTATATATTTTTTGAGATGATTATGGCTATGTCTGTAAAAACTATACCAAATCGCTACATGATACATTGCTTCACCTGATGATGATGCAGACGTATTTCATTTTTCCGGTCAACCGAACAAACTAAACTGATAACTTTTTGTTCATAAGGTTTGGTGCCAATTTTTTTGTCATTATTTTTGTTGTCATTCTACATAAACCGAAATTCAACAAACCCGAATGAACTGAACCTCATTAACCATATAAATTGAACGCCCACCCTACTTGTGTGTGTCATGCCGATGGGTGTCGGGTTGCCTTGTGGGGCGGTTCCACCGGTTGGTATTATTCAAATCAGCAGGAGCTTTCCAATTCTGCTCTGGATGTTGCTGGTCCTGGTCGTTTAGCGTATTTTTGGATGCATGCTCCGCTTTTCATCGCCGTGGAATGTAGTCGACTTTGGCGCCCCTTTGTTTGCGTCATGCTGGGTGGG
>NW_021256633.1:0-1620 GCF_002162155.2 Triticum dicoccoides | reverse complement strand
CGCGGTAGAGGATGCAATCATTAGGGCATGCATGTATCTTCTGCACCTCTAACCCTAGAGGGCAGACAGCCTTCTTTGCTTCGTACGTACTCTCGGGCAATTCGTTGTCCTTTGGAAGCATATCCTTTATCATTACCAGCAACTTTCCAAATCCCTTGTCAGATACACCATTCTCTGCCTTCCATTGCAGCAATTCCAGTGTGGTGCCCAGCTTTTTCTTGTCGCAATTCGGGTACAACAATTTATTGTGATCCTCTAACATGCGCTGCAATTTCTTCTTCTCCAAATCACTTGCGCAGTTTCTCTTTGCATCGGCAATGGCCCGACCTAGATCATCAATGGGCTCATCTGATGGCTCTTCTTCAGATTCTTCCCGCATTACCGGCTCAGCTTCTTCCCCCATTGTTGTATCATCGTATTCAGGGAACCCATGGCCAAGATAGCTGTTGTAGTCCTCTTCTTCTTCATTGTCTTCCATCATAAACCCGCTTTCTCCGTGCTTGGTCCAAACATTATAGTGGGGCATGAAACCGGACTCAAACAGGTGGACGTGAATGGTTCTCGACGTAGAGTAATTGCGACCATTCTTACAGCCAGCACATGGACAAGGCATAAAACCATCCGCCCGCTTGTTTGCCTCAGCCGCAAGCAGAAAAGTATGCACGCCCTCAACGAACTGGGGAGAGCATCGGTCATCGTACATCCATTGCCGGCTCATCTTCATTACACAACACCGAATAGACCAAATTAATAGAAGTTCATACATAAAGTTCATACAACATTTAAATGCAACAAACAAATAACTCTCTAGCTAAAGCATTCAAATGCAACAACAAGTGCGATCAAGATCGCAACTAAGGTAACAATTGATCCAACAGCATAATGATACCAAGCCTCACTATCGATGGCATATTTTCTAATCTTTCTAATCTTCAAGTGCATTTTCTCCATCTTGATCTTGTGATCATCGACGACATCGGCAACATGCAACTCCAATTCCATCTTCTCCCCCTCAATTCTTTTCAATTTTTCTTTCAAGTACTCGTTTTCTCTGTCAACTAAATTTAACCTCTCGACAATAGGGTCGGTTGGAATTTCCAGTTCACATACCTCTTAGATAAAAATATCTATGTCAACTTGATGGGCATAATTTGTCATAAACACGAAATGCAACAAATAGTTTTAAAAGAGAATATACCACATCCGAATCATAACAAGGACGAGGGCCGACGGGGACGGATATCAAAACCATGGCACCATGTATAACAAACAACGTACGGGTAAGATAATTATTATACGAGTAACTATATATCCAAATCACACAAACATCAGTTTTTTATATAAAATTTCATGAACAAGAGGCTCACCACAAGGTGGTGCCGGCGACGGGACGGTGCGGGCGATCGACGGTGGTTACGACGGAGATTTAGAAGGCACTAAGTAAACCACACCTACATATGCAAACTAAGTGTTATTTTGACCTCAAATTGCATATAAATCAAATACTAGCACATATATATATTTCCTCCCAAATTACTAAACTCACAAATTAATAACTATATAAAGCTTAGCAAGAGCTAATCTAGCAATGAGAGATGAAAGGACAAAGTTGCTAACCTT